>NC_045735.1:3180173-3201157 GCF_008692095.1 Etheostoma spectabile
TTTAGCATGTGACATGCTGTTTGACATTGTGCTGATGTTATCTATGGTTTCCCCACAGGTCTGTTAGTACAGGTCGTCTATCTGAGCAGCCAATCAGAATCACTCTTGGTGGACAGGCCTATCAAGGCAGCAATGACAGTTTGAACACAGAGCGACCCATGGACACAGGTATGGATACACCGCTGTCAACACAATGGACCGCTAAACTTAAATTTAAACTGACTATTAACGCTGTGTCACCAAGAATGAAAACAATTACATGTCTTCTTCCCAAAGCCCCTGCAGGTCCCAGTGGGCTGGTTCAGGTTGGGTCAGGGAGTCCCCGTACTGTCCTTTTCACCGTGGGTTCACCGCCCAACAGCAGCACTCCCCCTACCTGCAGCCACCTGGGCACACGACCACGCACCACCTCAGGTGAGGACCCTTCCTGTGATCTGGGCTAGAATGCAAGAAAATAAGCTAGTAACAGTTAGTGAAGGTGTTTGTCCGTATATCTCATGATCTCCACTATCCCCCCGTCCTTCTTTCAGTGGGCTCTAACAGTTCGGCCGGCTCCCTGTGCTCCACCAGCGGTCGGGTCTATGTCGGATCTCCTCCAGGCATGGCCATAGGCTGCTCTCCTCCAGGGGGTTTTGGGGGCGGGCAGGTTGTCCCCAGTACTGATGGGGCACCCAGCAGCCTGCGCTATGTTCCCTATGGGACCTCCCCTCCCAGCTTAGAGGGATTCATCACATTCGAAGCCCCTGAGCTGCCTGAGGAGACCCTCATGGAGGTGAGGGAGTGTGAGGTCAAATGTTTGGTGTCTATTTCTCATCACCCATCAGGGAAAGTGATCAATTGGACAACTGCATGACTCACTGGTATACACTTTTAATCTTCTTCTGTGTTTTACATTTCATCTTTGTAATTTCTGGTCTAGCGTGAGCATACAGACACCCTGATGCACCTGCGGATGATGCTTTCATTCACCGACTGCGTCCTGGAGATGGCGGCAGTGCGAGCTGGAGGGACGGAGCTTGGCGTGTCAGCCGCCTCTCTCTACCCTCCCCAGGACAGTGTGGTTGTGGACCAGATCAGCCAGCTCAGCAGAGAGTGGGGGTAAGGAATGACTAAAGTATAGTCTGATCTCATACAATTGATAATATCCTGTAGTGAGAAGGAGGCTCTTTGTTGAGTGGTGTTGGTGCAGTATTTTAGACAGTATTTTATATACTGTGGTTGTGCTCCCCCTACAGGCAGGTGGAGCAGTTGGTGCTCTACATGAAGGCAGCTCAGCTCCTGGCTTCCTCTCTCCATCTGGCCAAGGCTCAGATTAAATCAGCCAAGCTCAATCCTTCCACTGCCGTCAAACAGGGTAAGGACATTTCATTTCATTGCTCGTTACTTGACTTAACCTGCGACCAATGCATCAAACCGGAAACTGTGGCTGAGAAAAGAGGGGAAATCTGCTGTTCACTTTATCAGCAGGAGAAAGACAGTGTAGTTATGTAAACCTAACATGTGTCCTTTACAAATATGTAGCTTTCAAATACAGTTAAATGCAAAAATACTAATCCCTCTCTCTGTCTTCTCTCAGTGGTGAAGAGTCTTAATGAACGCTACAAAAGCTGCATCTCCCTCTGCCGGCGGCTGACTGACAGACTCAACCATTTCTTCTCCGACAAGCAGCGCTTTTTGGACGAAATCAACAGTGTCACCGCGGAGAAGCTCATCTACAATCATGCAGTGGAGATGGTGAGTGTCGGATACACGTAAAAAAAATCTTCAGGTCTTATAGAAAAGGACTGTAGTTGGGTATTAATTTTAGTCATTTCCACCAGGTTTTTAAACAACGTTCAGTAAAGTGCAGCTATGATCTATACAGGTTAGCCTAATATATGTGTGTGTGTGTGTGTGTGTGTGTGTGTGTGTGTGTGCGTGTGCGTGTGTGTGTCAGGTTCAGTCAGCAGCTCTGGATGAGATGTTCAAGCAAACAGAAGATATAGCCTACCGCTACAGCAAGGCCGCCATGCTGCTGGACGGCCTGTCCAAGATCCTACAGGACCCCACTGACATTGAGAACGTGGTCAAGTGTGAGTACAAAACTTGACCACAAACACACACACACACACACACACACACACACACACACACACACACACAAACAGTCTTACAAAATTGGCCTTGTGTAGGATTTACTCGTATGAATAGATGGTCTTTAGTCTTTAGGGGCATGTAGGAGGATTTCAGAAGATTTGTAGAATAAACCATCTATTTAACACTCAAAAGCAAAATTCTAGACCTGATGTTCAAGTCATGTACATATCTGACTTTTTCAACATGGGAAAAGAGTTTTAGTATATTACAAAAATAAGTCTGACTGTTCATTCAATCATTGCTTTCCAATTTACTGAGAGGTTTACTTACCTTTAAAATATATCGCCAAGGCATACAATTACTACAACACTTTGTGTCAAACTATTAGGATTGACTTTAGTAATAGACTAGAGTAATATTTTGGCATTTTTTGGGGTACTCTTACACCACTACTGACTACTACTGATTTGGGGGCGTTGTTTATGCTAATGATGCAACCTCATGAAAACTCACCTCTTCAAGAACCGTTGGTATTCATCAGGCTAAAACAAACTATTTACAATAACTTTGTGCAGTTAAGAGATTTTGCTAAATCTGCAGGTCTAGCAAGACTAGGTCTGCAGTCTGCCTAATAACGATATTTTGCTTGTTTAAGTGTTTTAATGACTTCTATTTATATGTTGTTGTTGTTTTGTGTATTCTCCCTGCAGACAAGGCCAGCGTGGACCGCAGGATATCAGCTCTCTGCTACTGCACTGTCACACTCTATGAGTAGCAGCTCTCCCATAAACACACACACACACACACACACACACACACACACACACACACACACTCAGACAGACAGAGGGACCACGTCCTAAGACTATTGACTACCATCCTCACAAAGCTGCTGTTCCCTTCTGTAGCAGTTCAAGCACTTTTCATTTGATAGGGTTTCATCTGTATTTATCATCACACCGGCTGCATCACGAACTGAACTGCGACAAGCGACTGATGCACAAATTTACAACCAAAGATGACAACGGATCCAGAAACAAAAGGCTAAACCAGATGTGGACATAATGTCTGCACTTTGAAGTGCATTTTTCTTCTTACGCTATGATGGTGGAAACTCATCTGATCAACAGATATCAAAATAAACTAATGTCCATCTTTCAGGATATCATTTGTTTTTTTACCAGAAGAAAAAAAGGATGGACAGGACTATGACGCAGTGTTGTGGATTTCAAGAGACTTGAACTGGAGTTTTCATTTGTTTTAATCTTGCGTACTATGTGATATCAGTGGTTATTTACTCTGTGTTTAAGTTGTATTTGTTCTTATTTATTGGTTCAGAAGAACAGGGATGTTTGAGTCTTCTGCCTGTTTAGATAACCTCAAGTATTGGAGTGGAATGAAATGGAAGAAAGTAGACTTACGGCTGGTAACTGTAACAGATCCAACAATATGGATTTTTACATAAAACAAGAACTCTTGTTACAAAAACTAGACAGCCATGTGAGCAAAGGAACCTGTAGATTTGGAATTGCTTTGTTATTATTTTTCCTGTGTTAGCTCAAGCACTTTATTGTGGTTTGAGAGGAAGAGACGTGTATCTGTACAAGTTCTGAATGGAGAAATGTGAAGGCAGGGGAAGTTTTTTTTTTTTTTTTATCATTTTATTTTAAAGATTTTCTGAATAACAGTCACCAAGGTACGAACAGGAGAAGGGTTTTCTAATCACTCCTGCTCCCATCCTCAAAAAGTACCTGCTCTGTATGCATGATAAATAAGTTTACAGACTGCATACATTTCCCATAAGGCAGAGCAACCAGGGAAACTCGGGTAAGGAAAACAGTGCTGTCAGCCAAGACAAATAGGCTGCAGCTCAACCTTGCAGGGCGTCTTCTGTCAAGATCAACTAGATGTTAAAGAGAACCACTTTTTGCTTGTAAGCTGATTTAAGTAAATATATTTAAAGGGCCATGTCACCGATTTTACAAATCAGGTCACTGATTCAGGTCACTAGTAGCCCTCCTCAGCCTGTGAATTGTAAAATGTCTTCTATGACTGATGGGGAATTTCTGAAGTCTGAGATTGTAATCCAGATGATGTCATCAGGGTTATCTTGATTAGGGCTTGTGGATTTATTTATTTATTTTTTAAACAGAAAACCTGTTCTAAAATAGGGTAGTAGAGTTTGAAAAATGTATATCCCTTTAATTACAGATACAGTAGTAGTAGTCACTGGACATACAGTATTAAAGAATGGGCTACAATTTGAATGCAGCCATTCAAAGCCTTCCCTGTTCTTTACCATTGATGTGACAGATGCAGTTGTTCTCAAACATAAAACCAACATTTATCATTTCTAAAAAAATCCTTGTTATTCATTTTGCACTTCCAAATAGTAAATAGAAAAATCTGTCACATTGTTTCCCTTGTGACCCAGTTGTGTAGGAATGTAACAGACCCATGGTGACTTGTGGACTAGGTTGATCACAGTGAGGAGGGTTTAAGATCAGTGTGGGGTGACAGTAGCTCACTCTGCTCACAAGGTCTGTAGGCTTGGATATTCAAAAGTGGTGGCAGTCCCTTCTCCTGTCCCTACTGCAGTGCTGAACAACCAATCAGCGTCCACTTTAACCCCTGATGGAGTGATTTGTGAAACTGAATGGTTTCCTTTAACTAGAAGACTACCGCTTTTTATGTTCTGTCAGTATCTGTAGCTAATTTTCTAACAAAACTTGATGTTGGCAAACTTGTATATATTTGTATATGGTGCATGTGATGATTCCTTTCCCCTCTTTTTGGGAGGGGAGTGAGTGTGTGTGTGTGAGATCACATTTTTAGTTTTGGGGTGTCAATGATACCATCAGATGACCTGCCTGTCGGTCAAAGAGCACAAATCTTTATATGTACATAGGTGAATTTGATACATTTTATCCATGTCTGCCAAGGGTTTCATAAGGAAACCTATTTTGGCACAACAGGGGTGTGCCAAAGAATAAAATATAACTTGTGGCAGCTCCAAAACTTTCCAGAGAACTCTTTCTACCAGGACTGTTCATTGTTTAGACGAAGACACGTTTGTTCAGTAGGTCTTATGAAATTTTCTGAAATAAGCGTGATGTCTTAAGATTTCATACTCATTTCCCAAAATTTTGTGACGCTTGAACTGTCACAATCTGCACTGCCTAGCATCCACTGTCCCTCTGGCTCCCCTCAAGTTGTCTGCTGTGCTCTCAACAGTGTATGTATTATACAGTATGTATGTATGAGTGTATATATACACACGTGCACTTGCCAGGTGTGCATTAATGCCAGTAGTAAACGGTTATTGATGGAAAAGGAGATGCGTTTTTCTTGTGAAAGCAGACAAAGACCTACTCCTCTGTATAGGTGTGAATAAATTCTTTTTTTTGTGTAAAAATGTGTATAAATGCATTCACAGGCACCCAGCGGTCTCTGGGCCTGTTTATCTGATGTACTGTTCTTTTCCGAGACATATCTGGGTTTCAGTTTCCCTCGTCCTTGTCATGAGCACTCTGAACCACACAAAGCCTTTTACTGCACGCAGAGTGAAGAGGGACAAATAAAGCTTATGGAAACCCGCCTCAATCTGTGCTCTGTACCATTTTACCCATTGACTGTAATTGAAGATGGACTGTTATAGATGAAGCATGGGTACCAAGTCTGCATTTTACCCTGTAGAGTAGAACCTCTAGAATCTTGAATGTACTGTATGTACCCTGTTGTTTTGCGCCTATTCAGCTTGATCTGAATGCATTTTGAAGAAACCCGTTGTCAGTCTTGACCCTAAAAATGCAACACATTTTCCAAGCACCTGTTTTTCAAAGAGAAATTTTACTGTTATACCTGTGTCCCTCACCAAGGGGTGTCTGTCTATGTTCCTTACGGAACACAAATACAGTCTTTAATATTAAAAAAAAAAGAAGAAGAAACAATTAAAATGTCTTGCTGTTTTATTTTTCTGAGCTTGGTTCTGTGTTGATTCCTCAGAGACAGAAAAGGTCTGAACTGAAAAAATTAATATATGAAGATAGTGAATGATGAGTTGTTTTGTCTTTGTTAAGGCACTCAGCAGTAGCACTCCTAATTCCGTTGTATGTAATAACTATAATACAAAAAATAATATCTATACAAATTGTATTTAACAGTAGCAGTCATATGACAAAAAAGCTCCATAAACAAGTAAAGTTCTAGTCATTTCTTTATCAGTGTCACTAAGTTAATTAGGCTATTATAAGAGACAGAGCCAGACAGCTTAGCATGGAAGGGTGCAGTTATCCTCCTGGCCTGCAGGAGTTACAAAGGAACAATGAAGAAGAAGAACAGGTTTACATACGTTTATTTGTTCAGGTATTAGGAGATGGTCGACAGGTATTTCCCTGCTGGACACACCTAAATTACACCAATTGCTGACGCTTGTTTTAGCTAGCTAGCTAAAATCTGGTCTTAAAAACTTTATAAGTAGTTTGCTACTAGCTAACACTAACGCTGGTAAGAGCGTGTGAGCGGCACTGAACGGTAAGTTACCGTCAAATCTTTAATTTACAAGAGTTATCTCTTACACGGCTTGCTAACTATAGCTTGTATTTGTTCGTATGGATGCAATGCAATGTCGTTAGCAACTAAGCACGTCTGGACGTCCAGAATGAACGTGCTCATCCAAAGACTTCGTTTGCTAGCTTGCTCGTGGTTCTGGTATTTTTATTTACTGTTCCTCGAGCAGCGTTATTATAGCGTTCTAATAACGACTATTGTAAGTTTCTTAACACAGTGAATGTTTGCTAAAACAAAAGTCGACGGTTACATATGGTCATGTGCTACAGGTAACGTTAGGCCTAGTTAGCCAACGTTACATTTGGATAGTATAAATAATACTATTGCCCAAAGTGGCGTCCTGGGATTCCCACCTTATTTTAAACTCCATCCATAAGTAAAACAATGACAGAATACATGACTATTTTGGTCATGGGTGTCATATACTTTCTGTAATTAAACATCTGAAAGCAAAAATCCTGACTAATGAGGAACCCTGGGACAAAATCTTATTAAATGAGGATCTAAGGTCTAATTTATGTCAGTTTAGTGGAAAGATTTGGGAACCAAAAGATGCTTCGGTAAAGTTAGAAAGACACTCGCAGATTCGAACTTCCGGGATCAATAACTCTGAAGCGAAATGTTTTAAAAATCACAAACGACTTATCATTCCTATCGTGGTAAGGTTAACAGCGAGCTACAAACTCATTTTCATCCAAACGAACCGTCCTTGAATCTGGAGAAATAACATTGTTCTCTACGAGCAGCCGGTGGAGAGACGGCAGCGAGACGAGGGCTAGGGACCGTCTACAAATTAAAACACCGACTAGAGATACCACAAAAATATTCATTAATTTACTTATTAAATAAGGTAGTGCCTCCATAATAGTTATTATAGAAATTATGATTAAGGTCTCTACAAGGGCTAGGCACATAGAAGGCCCCCTGCTGGTATAACCAGCAGGGGTCCACCTCTATGTCTAGCCCTTTAAGAGACCTGAATCATCATTTCTACAATAACTATTAAATGATTTATGCAAAATAAATTCACCAAAATTATGTTTTGGGTTATTTTTGAGAAATAACTGCTGTAGTACAACCAGCAGTCCCATATCTGTGTCTAGCCCTTTTAGAAACCTGTATCATCATTTCTATAATAACTATTGAATGAGTTTTGCAAAAGAAATTCACCCAAATCATGTTTTTGGTCATTTTTGATAAATACCTGTTGTAGTACAACTACCATTAGACAAGTAATAATCGAGGTAAGTATGGAGGCACTACCTTATTTAATAAGTAAATTAATGAATATTTTTGTGGTATCTCTAGTCGGTGTTTTAATTTGTAGACGGTCCCTAGCCCTCGTCTCGCTGCCGTCTCTCCACCGGCTGCTCGTAGAGAACAATGTTATTTCTCCAGATTCAAGGATGGTTCGTTTGGATGAAAATGAGTTTGTAGCTCGCTGTTAACCTTACCACGATAGGAATGATACGTCGTTTGTGATTTAAAAACATTTCGCTTCAGAGTTATTGATCCCGGAAGTTCGAATCTGTGAATGTCTTTCTAACTTTACCGAAGTCCAAAAGATTTGGGAACCACTGCTATAACTTATTTGAGAAATTCTTCATTTTCATATTTCATTGCTTATTGGCAAAGGGAACTTTTTCGGAAAATGTGAGGTCAGTGTCATGAACAAATCAGTTGTATGCTCTATAGTGACATAACGTTAGCTACAGTATAGCAACAGCTGTAGCATTAATCACAACCTTTAATACAATTGTTTTTTTAGTATGTTAGCCATCTTAACATATAATTGACTTAAAAATTCAAGAACAATTCAACCAGAAAGTTAAAGTTGGCATCAAGGGAATTCAAAGGACTCTAGGCCCTCATACTGTATATTCTTTTTCTATTTAAGATGTCCCGAGAACAGCTGGTTGTACAACGGGCCAGAAGGTCCTTCCAGACAGGGAAAAGCAAACCTCTGGAGTCCAGGATCCATCAGCTGAAGAGCCTGCTCTGCTTCATCTCAGAGAGACGGAAAGACATTGCAGATGCTGTCAAAAGGGATCTCGGCAAGGTGGGTTAGTCAGAACTTTACGAGGCTCCAGTAGGTCCTTTTTTTTTAAATATTGGAATTTCGTGAAAAGTCTGAGGTCCTACAGGCAAGTCACTGGACAGAAATATATCGAAGGATGCCTTTTCCAACATTGCTCCAATATTTACTGCCTAGATTATTTTTAGAAAGTCTTTGGTCTGTGATCATTCAGAGCCTGTCTACAGAGAGCCTGTTTACTTCCTATTTAGCCCCATTGTACTGTATTGTTGTTGCAGTTCCACCAGAGTTCCACTGGGGGGTGATCGCAGGCAAATGCAAAATGTTATACACTCACCGGCCACTTTATTAGGTACCCCATGCTAGTAACGGGTTGGACCCCCTTTTGCCTTCAGAACTGCCTCAATTCTTCGTGGCATAGATTCAACAAGGTGCTGGAAGCATTCCTCAGGGAGTTTGGTCCATATTGACATGATGGCTCACACAGTTGCCGCAGATTTGTCGGCTGCACATCCATGATGCGAATCTCCCGTTCCACCACATCCCAAAGATGCTCTTATTGGATTGAGATCTGGTGACTGTGAGGCCATTTGAGTACAGCGAACTCATTGTCATGTTCAAGAAACCAGTCTGGATGATTCCAGCTTTATGACATGGCGCATCATCCTGCTGAAAGTAGCCATCAGAAGTTGGGTACATTATGGTCATAAAGGGATGGACATGGCAGCAACAATACTCAGGTAGGCTGTGGCGTTGCAACGATGCTCAATTGGTACCAAGGGGCCCAAAGAGTGCCAAAAAATATTCCCCACACCATGACACCACCACCACCAGCCTGAACCGTTGATACAAGGCAGGATGGATCCATGCTTTCATGTTGTAGACGCCAATTCTGACCCTACCATCCGACTGTCGCAGCAGAAATCGAGACTCATCAGACCAGGCAACGTTTTTCCAATCTTTATATGTCCAATTTCGATGAGCTTGTGCAAATTGTAGTCTCAGTTTCCTGTTCTTAGCTGAAAGGAGTGGCACCCATGTGGTCTTCTGCTGCTGTAGCCCTCTGCCTCAAAGTTCGACGTACTGTGCGTTCAGAGATGCTCTTCTGCCCACTTGGTTGTAACGGGTGGTTATTTGAGTCTGTTGCCCTTCTATCAGCTCGAACCAGTCTGGCCATTCTCCTCTGACCTCTGGCATCAACAAGGCATTTCCGCCCACAGAACTGCCGCTCACTGGATGTTTTTTCTTTTTCGGACCATTCTCTGTAAACCCTGGAGATGGTTGTCGTGAAAATCCCAGTAGATTAGCAGTTTCTGAAATATCAGACCAGCCCTTGGCACCACAATCATGCCACGTTCAAAGTCACTCAAATCACCTTTCTTCCCCATACTGATGCTCGGTTTGAACTGCAGGAGATTCTCTTGACCATGTCTACTGCCTAATGCACTGAGTTGCCGCCATGTGATTGGCTGCTTAAATTAAGTGTTAACGAGCAGTTGGACAGGTGTACCTAATAAAGTGGCCGGTGAGTGTAGGTTTTGCAAGTTAGACATAGATTATAGGTTGAAAGTTGAATGAACAAGTATTTACGTCCTTTTGATTTCTTACAGGTTGAGTTGTTGTTGTTGCCTATAACTTGCTAGCATTCTGCTAATGAATGCTGTTTAGTCAGTGAAGGACTTTATACAACCAGAGATCCCTGGATTTTGTCCCTCCTTTTGCTTTCAGAGTGAACGTGGGACCGAGCTGTTTGAGACACTGGGACTGGAGGGAGAGATTAAGCTGGCCATAGAGAAACTGGCAGAGTGGGCGGCTCCTCGGCCGGTAGAGAAGGACCTCCTCACCATTTTAGATGAAGTTTATGTGCAGCCTGAGCCTCTGGGAGTGGTGCTCATCATCGGGGCCTGGAACTACCCCTGGGCTGTCACCCTCCAGCCGCTGGTTGGAGCTATTGCTGCTGGTAATAAATATACCCATACACACCCATATGTATTTGTATATAAGTGCACTGGTGTTAAAAAAAGGTGCATAGTGTACGGTGTAGCTACGGAGGCTCCATGTGTAGGCTCTTTTGCTATTTCCATTTTGTGTGTTTGCAGTTGTTCAATAGTCATACAGGGAGAAATGCATTATTTTCCTTCATGCCAGCTGGATGGCTGAAATAAGGAATAGCCACTTAAACACTTTACATACAGTATGTAAGCAAAATAGGAATAAATAACATTTCAAACTTAACTTTTTGTCATTCATTGCTTGTGCACTGTTAAATATTATACAGGAAACAGAATTCTTTCTGTAATAAACAGTTAACTTTATCAAACAATGTATTGCAGGATTCACTGTGAGAAGTGGCGGTGAGCGTCCCTTGCTTCCCCATCATCATTAGTTTTCCCTACCGTTGTGTCTCTCCTTCATCTTTCAGGTAATGCAGCAGTAATAAAACCATCTGAAGTCAGCTCTCACTCTGCCAAAGTGATGGAGGAACTTCTCCCTCAGTATCTGGACAAAGTGAGCCTCCTGCTTTGTTCAATATGAAACGCACACACTTTTTAACCTTTATCTACTTCTAGTGTGAATGTACAAGGAGGTTTGAATGATTGCATAAACTGTTCTCTCCCTAGGATCTGTACCCAGTGGTGACAGGTGGAGTGTCAGAGACCCAGGAGCTGCTGAAGCAGAGATTTGACCACATTTTCTACACAGGAAACTGCACCGTGGGGAAATTGGTGATGGAGGCTGCGGCTCGCCACCTCACCCCGGTGACCCTGGAGCTGGGAGGAAAGAACCCCTGCTACATCGACAAGAACTGTGACATCAGTGTTGCATGTCGGTCAGTCTGAACTGTAATATGTAAAAAAAAAAAAAAAAAAAAAAAAAGCTGCCCTTATGTGAACTACATAAAAGTCACAATGCCCACCAACACAGAGCAGTTTGAAAGCTACCACAACCCAAAATGTATATTCAAGGTTTGAGGTGTTTGTGTTTCCCCCCCCCCCCCCCCCCCATAACCATATACAGTCGCATCACATGGGGAAAGTTTGTCAACTGTGGCCAGACTTGCATCGCTCCAGACTTTATCCTGTGTGAACCCAGCATCCAGAGCCAAGTAGTAGAAGAGATCCAGAAGTGCATCAAGGTTGGTCTGAACTCAGATTGTGATACAGCATGTCAGCTATTTTCATTTTAAGGTAATTTGACAGATCATGATGACATTTCAGGAGGTCGAATAGGAAAAGTCAAATTAGAAACACTCCAGGTTTCACTAAAATTTAATTAAGTAGGAATTATCTAGACTAAAGAATGTGAAACATGACCATTAAAATTGTTGGTATCTTCAGCAACATGGTTCATTGCACAACCCAAATCCCAAATCATGGTTGCAGCTGTCGCCGTGGTCCTGCTACACGTCCTGCGATGCCCTGTTACATCCTGCTACACTCTGCGGTGCCTTAATGCCCTGCAGTGCACTATCGAGGTATATCGAGGCCCCTCAACAGGCACTTAAGTATGCAATACAGGCTTTGCGTGCAATGTTTGTATGTTTTTGTTGCCCAAGTAAAGTACCTACTTGTTAAGTACCAAGAGCGCAATATTACTGTTAACTTACTTAATTGGTGTATTTCCCATATTTGAACAACACAGCTTGATACATATGAACTATTGTTCCCCACAACAAGAAGGAAGAACAGGCTGTAGGATATATATGTTTCCATGCTTTTCTCTAATAATCTCTAAATTGTCTTAATATTGAGATTGCAAGTAATCTGAACATCATTTATCTTTTGTCTCACACATTGCAGGAGTTTTACACAGATAATCCAGAAACATTTGAGGACTACGGACGCATTATTAACCAGCGGCACTTTAAGAGGCTCATGGCTCTTATGGAGGGGAGCACTGTTGCTGTCGGTGGAGGCAATGATGAATCCCAGTGCTACATAGGTACATGGTCATTTTGAGCAATTGTTTGCTCAAGAATTTGTACTATATGTTAGGCAAACCTCTAAAGTTGTGTAAAATGAATTGATTTTGGTAGTGGTTATCTTAAGAGTACAGCTTTTTACTTACTTCTGTTATTGGTGGTAGCCATTAACTTCTTAAAAATGTCGCTATGCTGTGACACAGGGCCTCAGACTACCTAAAGGAATATTACTAAATATTGAGTAGCATTACTTACGTGAATGTTGTTTCTTCACGAATGACGGCAGGTGTAGTCATCTTGGATTCCTAACAGTAAAAGGAAGTTTTGCAGCAGGGATGGTGAAGGGTATGTGATGATGTGGGGGGCTATTTTAATTCCAATAGCCAAGGGAAGTTTATCAGGATGCATAGTCTCCTGATCCATGAAATAACTGGCCTTTGAAAATACAAATCTGCCAACCTCTATGGGAGTATAACGTAGGGGTGTCTATACCTATGTCCTCTATATTTCAAATTTAATTCACAAAGAAAATTTGTGGACTTAAAGGTTGGATCTTTCCTATTTTTTTTTTTATCAAGGCACTAAGCTCAATTCCCAATTTATAACTTGTATCTTGCTTGTCCACTATATAAAGCAGTATCAATACATCTTGGGCCATACTCTTAGAGTGAGTCTCTTCTTCCTGTCTCCTTGCAGCCCCCACTGTGTTGAAGGATGTGACAGGGGAATCCAAAGTGATGAAGGAGGAGATCTTTGGACCACTGCTGCCCATCATCACAGTGAGCGGTACAGACGAGGCCATCCAGTTCATTAATGAGAGAGAAAAACCTCTGGTTATATACATCTTCTCTAAAGACAATAAGGTAAACGCATCACAGCCAGACATGTTTGTTTATCATTATTGGGGTTAATATTTAGATATTCTTATGTCTGGTTTTTAAATGCTATGACGTTGATAAGAGTGTACCCACAATGCTCTGGTTGATTTGACTTGACTTGTCCTGACTGTTCCCGTCTGATCAACAGCTGATCAAACGGGTGATAGCTGAGACATCCAGCGGAGCTCTGCTGGCAAACGACTGTCTGGTACACTACGCTGTTAGTGCTCTGCCCTTTGGAGGAGTTGGTGAGTGTCTACAGTATAAGAGTTAAACCAACCTGCACATATTTTGCCTCCTTTTTTATTTACAGACACTTAGTTACAGCTGATTTCTCTCATGTCTTGCTCAGGTAACAGTGGTATGGGCTGTTACCACGGACGGCACAGCTTTGACCAGCTGAGCCACCTGCGCAGCTGTCTGATCAAGCAGCTGAAGATGGAGGCAGTCAACAGCATGCGTTACCCCCCCCACACTGCCAAAAAGCTGAGTTGGGCACGATTCTTACTGCTCAAGCATGTCAACGTGTGCACGCTGCAGCGCATGGCACTGCTGGCCACATTAACCAGCTTGGCAGCATTTGTGGCTCAGGTAAAGGAGCTAAAATATACCATTACAGTCCAATGAGGGATATAAGGTTTTGTTTGGATGTTTTAATGTTTTATTTTACACGTCTGTAGTTTCCGAGGAAGTCCCCCTGCAGAAGAACTATTCCATTTGGTATTAATCACAGAGAGATTAGAAACAAAGGTCTGAGACCTTTTATGTAAGTTTATTGGCAGTTTTCAAAAAACTAAATTCCTTGAGACAGTTACTGGATTTAAACCCAATTAAATATTTATTCAAGGGGCCAAATGGTCCAATAGATGTCACTAATAACTTGTCTTACAGGACAAGATGTAGTTATCCTGTGTTAAGGGCTAAATCTTTGTTAATAATTGACGCACTTTGCTTTCCATCGAGTCACCCAAGGTTAAAACTCAATGCTGTATTAATTAGTGTTGGCGTGACTAGAGAACTGACTGACTGATGGGACCATATTCCCCTTAATAGAAGGACAAGTTTTATGTGTTACAGTTATCTAACAGTTAGGCTTTATATAGTCAATGTCCTTGATGTTCCACTTCCGGGATTGCTCCAGTACCCAGGAAATTCGGATGCATGTCTTTTTCGTTGCCTTCCACTTTTTTGTGTTGGAATTTTAAATTCGATTCGATTGATGAGGACTATTTTTGACTGCTCCTCAGATCTCTGCAGGGTGAATTAAGACGGCTAGTTGGACTATCTGTCCTTTCTGAGTTTTCTCTCACATGACCTTTTTGCAGCGGCTCTATGTGGAGCTTAGAGATTCTGATTGGTTTAAAGAAATGCCACTAAACCAGAGCGCGTTTTTCACCCATCCCCAAATGCTGTGTGGAGTAGCCTCTGCTCCAGTGCGCCTTGGAGGAGGGTCTGGCAAAGCAAGGCTAGGCTTTATGAAAAAAGATTGGCTTTTGAAGAGAGATAATTGAACAGTGTGGTATTTGTGTGGTGACTGTTTACAGCCTTTTAAATAATTAGAAATGCAGTTTCTCAAGCTGCCCCCCCCCCCCCCCCCCCCACACACACACACACACACACACACACACACACACACACACACACACACACAATATCTTTATACAACAATGGATTGGCTTTGTCTCCGGCAGACAATGTGCTGTTGTCCAGGAAATCTAACCACATAATGCCCCCTCATCTACCCTCCCTTTAATTACCCAGAATGCTTCACTCTCCTCTGCTAAAAGGCCCCTTTTGTTTTGGTCTACCCAACCACCTTTGTTGACATCTACACTTGTTGTGCTTTTGTGAAACAGTGAAACTATCTGTTGTCCCTGCATTTCAAACAGTTTGCATCTGTCTCTTTACGTTTTAATTTGGGTGTCGTGTTTCTTTTGTTGCAGAAATACCTGCGGTCACGCTGAGGAGCAGAAACCGGGGGCCTGAGTTGATCCGTGGTGGTGTAGGTGATCCTGGGACAGCCACATTTTACTCCTCACCTGTAATACAGCCCACCTTTGAATTCCTGGTCCATATTATTTTTCTTTTGTGTTGTAGACATATTTGACTGATTTCTGTCCTTCAAATATGTTTTAATTGCATTTGATTTCTGTTGCATCTGAAGCTGCTATCAACATTTTTAGGATAATACTATATTTGTATTTAACTTGGGATATGGAGATTTTTACTTTAAGATTCCTAACATTTATGAAGGTAACGTTATCAAACTGGCCTTCATTCATTCAAGCTACACACAAACTGTCTTTTAACATGGCAATCCATCACAGTGTAAGCACCAGGTCTGCTTTTTAAATGATGCCAGTTGTGTTTTTGATTGATGTCCAAAACACTTTCTGCAACTACACGTTGAAAATAAAGTTAGTTTTGATTAATTGTTTTGATGTTGAGTTTTTGTTAATTGTTTTTCCCTTTGTACAAAACTGATTTATGAGTTTGATACATCTTAACAGTGGCATATTATTAACAGGATCCCAAGGTTATTGTCATTTATGACTTGACTGCAGTGACTTACATGCTGCTACTAAGATACAATGACGTTCATGATGACTCTAGGAGTAAAGAATTAGCTCAACTAAAGGCTGTAAAGCTCCTCAACACCACCAAAACCAAGGAGCTCATCGTGGACTTCAGAAAGGAGCCTAGAGGCACGCACGACACCATCCACATCGATGGAATGGCTGTTGAGCGTGTCTCCAGTTTCAGTTTCTGGGGATCCACATCTCGGCGGACATGTCCTGGTCAACCAACACCTCCTCCTGGTCAAGAAGGCTCACCAGCGCCTCTTCTTCCTGAGGACACTGAGGAAGAATCAGCTTTCCTCAACTATCCTGGTGAACTTCAATCGCTGTGCAATAGAAAGCATCCTGACAAACTGTGCAACAGTGTGGTATGGGGAGCTGTTCTGTTGCAGAGCGCAAGGCACTGCAGCGTGTGTGAAAACCGCCCAGCGCATCACCGGGACTCCACTGCCCGCCATCGCACATCCAGAGGAAACGCTGTCTGCACCGAGCTCGCAGCATCCTGAAGGACTCCTCTCACCCAGCCCACAGACTGTTTCTCTCCTGCCTCCGGCAGGCGTTTCAGGGTCCTCCGGACCAGGACCGCAGACTAAAGAACAGTTTTTTCCCCGAGCTGTCTCTTTATTGAACTCTAATCCTCATTGATCCCACTCCCCTCTATACTGACAGACTCTCCTCTCCTCCTCACACCTGCCTCCATTTTGTATCTGCAATATTATAATGTTCACTGACTGCTGACTGTTACTATAGTAACGACTGTTTACATCTGCATCTTTTGCACTACTTACCTTTTTGCACTACTTACATTTCATTTGCACTGCTGACTGTTTATTTATTTACAGTACCAATTGTTTACATTTACATCCGCACTACCGTACTTTAACTGTAATAGCAATTACTTTCCACCGCACTTTAATTCGGATATGTTCTGCCCAAACTTTACCTTATTTCATTAGTATATTTGCTGTTGCACATATCTGTAAAAAATTTGCAATTATAGTAATTCCACCAAATTCCTAGCTGTAATCTTGCTCACAATCCTGTTATCTATTTTTGTATTCATAGGACAAACCCATCTGTAAAACTCTGTTTATAATAGTATTCTTTTCTATATTATTCATTACATATCCATGTCTTGCACTTACGACCATTGTATATCCGCACTTACTGCTATTGCACTTCTGTTAGACCCACAACTGCATTTCGTTGCCTTGTACCTGTACATGTGTAATGACAATAAAGTTGAATCTAATCTAATCTAATCTAATCTAAAAGAAGAAACACAATCTAGTGAGCTACAGCGGGGGGGGGGGGGGCAATGCTCAAGGCGGTTCTAATGAGCAGCAGGTTACAGTGAGCCTCCCCGTAAACTGATCCTAGAGCAGCTTGACTGATGAACAGTGTCCAATGAGACTTATTCAGTCAGTCAGTCAGTCAGTCAGCGCGCAGCGTGCCGGACATCTGAACCGCTTTTAGATCAGATCGTATCAGTGGCGGATTATTGAGCTTTTATTTCATACAGTCCGCTGGATGTGTATTTGACCTGCTTAGGTGAGTCTACTTTTCTTTTTTTTCATCTTTTTCTCAGAATCAAAAAGGAGAATGAAATCAACGATGTGATTCGATATAATCGCGTTTAGATCGCAACTTTAAGTTCCTGTAATTGCACAAAAAGAGAGTAACCCGCTGACATAGGTTAACATATATATTATATTATGTCTATTATATATATATATATATATATATATATATATATATATATTGTCGTGGTTAAACAGACTGAATTAAAATAAGAGAAATGTCGAACAGTGACGTCTCGGAGGTTTTCTGTAAATAGGTCTACATGCCTGCCAACACACGGATCCAAGAGGGTTTGAAGGTTCTGGCTGCAAATCATATCAGATGCAGATTGTAATAACATCATCATTCAGCAAAAAAAAAAAACTTTCCTTGAAAAGATGTTTAGATGTAATAACTTGAGTAATAAACACACAGGGAGAGCCTCATAAAGTCAGGGACTACAAGATAAGAGGGTCTACTGTTGTCTTCTGCAAATAGTTCATGTCAGTTCATGTAGGTCACATCAGTTGGGCGTTTATAGCCTATTTATAATACATAATAACTTTTATAAGCTTATTTAGGCTTTGAACTTCAAAATATAAGTGTCATGGGTGTGGATTTGAATTTTTTTTATAAAAATGAAAAACTTTCTAGAAAACTCTTTTCTTGGCATATTTACATTCAATAAATAAAAGCAAGGATCTTTGTAGAGGAGAAGAAGTAGTCTCATAGAAAATCCAAATCTGGATTAAAGAAGAATTCATAATTTGTTTAGCTGTTTTTATTTTTTTAGCCTACTTTCGTTAAATAACTCCTTTACTGAACGCACCATGATATTATAAGTTTTACCAGAACCACTCATCTCCTTTCTCCTTTCGATTGTTTTACTGATTGTTTTGCACACACACACACAATTGTTGACCAGTCATTTTGTGGCAAAACATTCTGCAAAAACACCTTTGAAAAAAAAATAGCGTGTACCAAATGTGTTAAAAGGTTGTGTAACTTTACACACTATGGAAATTGTGTTATCGTTTGGCATCTTTTATGATGTAATTGAACAAGTTGAAGGCTGATTTATGTTCTTTTGTTGGTTTATTGGTAGGTTCCCTTGGGTTATTAAATACATACTGTATGTGTAGTGAGGAAGGGAGTCAAGTGTTACCTCAGGGCCCCAAAAAGGCTTCAGCCAGCCCCGCTGGACTGTAGAGAAAATAGGAGATACGCAAGATACACAAGATTTACAAGGACATTTTATTCTTTTATTTTATTTATGTTACTGATATTGTAACTGCATATTCCACACAGACAAGCCTGCTGTCTTAACATCTGTGTCTGCAGTTCCACAGGCTCTTTGCTGTCCTTGACCTGTCTGTATGGAGAGGCAGGCGGTGAGGCGGGCCAGGGAGGCCTTCCTGAGCGGCAGGACTCGGCCTCTGGAGTTCAGACTGCAGCAGCTCCATGCCTTGCAGAGGATGCTCACTGAGAAAGAGACCGAGATCTCCACCGCTCTAAAACAGGATATCAACAGGGTGAGTGGAGACACAGCCCACTGCTGCATGTACCATGGACCGTGTATGTTTACAATGTTTAATGTGTGTGTAATGTTGACTCTGCTGGGTTTCCTACAGAGCCAGTATGACACGCCGCTCTTGGAGCTCATTGGCATTGAGAATGAGATCAAGCTGGCTATAGAGAAACTGGCAGCGTGGGCGGCTCCACGGCCGGTTGAGAGGAACCTCCTCACCATATCAGATGAGGTTTACATCCAGCCGGAGCCTCTGGGAGTGGTGCTCATCATCGGGGCCTGGAACTACCCCTGGGCCCTCACCCTGCTGCCCCTGGTTGGAGCTATTGCTGCTGGTAGGGATCCTTTTTACTTCATTAAATGTACTGTAGTCAGGAAGACTTCTATTGCCCGTGTTCAGTATTCTCCTGTAATCTTTTTCGGTGAAACTGAAATGAGCATCTAACCCACAGAAATTAATTGAGGTTGTGTGCATCTACACATTTTAAGTTATTGCTGATTAGACACCTGCTCAGGTGGAAGTTGGGTGATTGGGGATTATGCAATAACCAAAGTCCATGCACTGATCAAAATAATAAAGGTGTTATTTTCCCTTGCTAAACGGCAGACAGATTGGACTTAGTCTGACTTTATTTGGCTGGGAGGTCATTTTTATTTTTTAACAGCCTAAATGTATGTTAGCGTTACGACAAAAGGGAATCAATAGCAAACAGAAACAAAAAAGTAAAACATATTCTATGAAATTAACCTACTGTATTTTCCAATTCTAGTTCAGCCTTTTGTTATGTTTTCTATAGATTAGGAAATTGCTAATTCCACTTCTGTTCACGCATTGGTGGCTACTGGGAAAATATTATACACCAGTATTATATTGAGCAATGTAACATAAAACATAACCTCTTATCCTTCTTGGTGGAGGTAATAATGAAACACTAATACAAATATGAGTTAATGACTCTTAATATGCCAAAGTCAAAGTATGAGAACATGGAGAGAGAAATTTGTTGCTGTGAATTTCAGTTTGAAAACATTTGCAGCGCTGCATTCCCAGCCTCCTACCCGTGTGCTCTGCGTCACTCAGTGATCTCATCCCATTCACAGAAACCTGTGTTCTCTCTCTGCAGGCAACGCAGCTGTGGTGAAGCCGTCCGAGCTCAGCGAGTTCTCGTCCCTCCTCCTCCGGGCTCTGCTGCCTCGCTATCTGGACAAGGTCTGAACACCGGCCGCTATTGTTGCTGGAATAACGTTATGAGCTGCTGTGACGTCAAAGCCTTGTACCAACGCAGTATACTGCACATCCCAGATATGTCTGAGTTGGGTATGGGGGGGGACTCCCTCCCTCCCTCCATCAGAAGGAGCTAACATCATCTTGAATTTTTAAAACATGCTTTTAGATTTTCATTAGTTACCTTGTGTTGACAAAGTTGTATATTTCAAGATGAAAAAAATGAGAGCTGCACTACAAATCTTTTTTTTTTATTGGCATCGCAATGTCAACTTGCACAATATACGTACACATCGCAAAAGGCTGTGTCTAATATTGCATAAGACATTCAGTTCAATCATTTTTTTGTGTTAGTTGAAAGAAAATATCAGCAGAGAACCGCACTTCATAATGCACAGCTGTCCTTCTTTTTTAGTGATGCCTTTTATATTCCATTCAGTGTTCAATTTGTTGCGGATTTCCTTTCACCTGTTTTAAATTCAACAAGCAATTTGTTGTATTTTAGCAGAATACTGGAAGCAGCAGAAATACAGAACTGATCATGACAGTACAACATTATCGCATATCGCATGTTTTCCTCATATGTTGCAGCCCAAAAAAAAAAAATAAATA
>NC_045735.1:3201167-3228559 GCF_008692095.1 Etheostoma spectabile
AATAAAATGTTCCTGTTTATTTCCAGGATCTGTACCCGGTTGTAACTGGTGGAGTGTCAGAGACCCAGGAGCTGCTGAAGCTCAGGTTTGACCACGTCTTCTACACAGGCAGCGGCACAGTGGGGAAAGTAGTGATGGAGGCTGCAGCCCGCCACCTCACCCCGGTGACCCTGGAGCTGGGAGGGAAAAGCCCCTGCTACATCGACAAGGACTGCGACATCAGAGTCGCCTGCCGGTAACACACCACTCATCAGAGTAGCTCGTATCACCAGTGGTCATACAGCTTTGACTGCTACAGCTGTTATGTCTGCAGTCCTGTTAAAGTATATGTTAAAGTGTTAGCTTGAAGCTTTTTATCATTGAACACAGTGCATTTGAAGTGTTGGAGCCCATCGACACTGAACTGAAGTGATAATGATAAAGTTATTATGGAATACTGAGTTGAATCATCTATTGGAGACTTATTGTTGAGTTTGGTATCAACAGTTCATAGGACTTAAAGGACCATGATGATTCCTTTTCCCCCACATTTTAGTAATTTAAGCGTATGCCTACACTTCTAGTTTTCTCAAAGTATCCCATAGATTTAATGACTGAACGATGGATTTTCCAGCTTGTAGACAGACATCCATTTTCACTTCACTATGCTATAACCATAGACAGTATAAGAGGCTATAACAAGAAGAATTGTCACAGTAAATAAATTGGTTGCCTTTATAATTTGTCAGACTTCCTACTGTACATCCAATATAAAGAATAATAATAAATTTAACAGAAATTTTATTTTAGGCAACAACAAGTCAAGTCGAGTCATATCTGTGTTTATGTCAGCTGAATTTGATTGTCACTGCAATGCATTTTGGTATCAAGTCTCGGCCGGTTCTTTTTCTAAATTGTAGTGAAACACATGGAAACCAGTCGCTGCCTGGAAAGTAAATGAATTGTAAAACATACATAGTAGTTTTGGCAAAAATGCTGATAACAATGCAAATGTATTCACTTATATGGTTTAAGAGGACAGAACATTCCCACCACATTATACTTATACTAATTTATGTACACATTATCATTATACTTTAGCTTTGGATGGACTAATTTAGCAGTTTGCAGTTTATTCTTTTTTTAGTACATCTACACATGCATAAATGTACTTAATATGGGATTTACTCTAAGCCTAAAAACGGACCACACTGCATTAGTTACAGTGTAAATGAAAGTGTAAATGTGTTCTTCCATGTCTGGTTTGTGCAGTCGTATCACGTGGGGAAAGTTTGTCAACTGCGGTCAGACGTGCATCGCTCCAGACTTCATCCTGTGTGAACCCTGCATCCAGGGCCGGGTGGTGGATCGCATCCGACAGACTCTATTGGTACCATCCTTTAAACCTGTCTAAACTAACATCTTAATCTAATTGAAACTGCACAGTTGTCAAGACCTTTTGATCCATCCCAGGAATTTTATGGCGCCGATCCCAAATGCTCGCCGGACTACGGCCAAATCATCAACCAGCGTCATTTCAACAGAATCATGGGCCTGATGGAGGGTTACACTCCTGTGGTGGGGGGACAGAGTGATGCCTCACAGCGCTACATTGGTAGGAAGATACAGCGAGGTAGTAAATAAGTAAAGATGTTGTGTTTGAATCTGTATTTCGGTACAAACATTGACTGTACATGTACTGTACGTGCAGCCCCAACTGTGCTGAAGGACGTGCCCCCTCACTCCAGGATGATGCAGGAGGAGATCTTCGGCCCCCTGCTGCCTATAGTGGCTGTGAGCGACATGGATGATGCCATCCGCTTCATCAACGAGAGAGAGAAACCTCTGGCACTCTACATCTTCTGCTCTGATAAGAAGGTAAGAGGAAACGGCAGGCGCAAGGAGATTTAAAACATTATTTAATGCTCTCTTCATATTTCTTTATGTTCTCTTCCTCCCCCTGTCTCTCAAAGGCAACAAAAAGGATGATTGAGGAGACCTCAAGTGGAGGAGTAGTGGTCAATGATGTTATGATGCACTACACACTCAGCTCGCTCCCGTTTGGTGGTGTTGGTAAGAACGACCCAAAGTGTATTATATCTGTATGTGTACATAGGTGGACTTCATTATGGCAGTGCATGGCCAGATTGAATCTTTTTGGGGGCCTGGGGGTAAACTTTTTTGTTGGCCCCCTATTTCCCCTCTGGTTCCCCCTGTTTTCCCACATTTTTGTTGTTATTGAAATCGGCACTATATGGTGCTGTCAGTTAAACGGGTTTTTAACGACATTAACGCAAACCCATTTTAACGGCGTCAATTTTTTAATCGCAAGATTAAACTTCTTTTTGGCCTAGCAAACTTTGTAGTTTTTTTTCACATGCTGTTGCAACAACTAGCAACGTTAGAAAAACTACAACATCACACCGGATCTTGCTAGACCGGAAACAAATCAACAGGCACGCCGTACACACTTGTTTGGGCTTGCGAGCCGGCCATAGAGCAGCTAGTACCTGCTAACTAGTCGCTTTTTGGCGAAAATTGCTGTTTTGAATGGAAAATGTCATCCACGTGAATCGTGTAGATCCAAAGAGTTTTTATTTGGGGGGGTCCGAGACCTGGTGCTGATACGGCACAGGTGCCTTAACGACCGTTATCTACCAGACCGAATAGCAACTCAGATTTTGGTACCTTATTTAGATGCCATTTAAATACCTTCGCTTCTCTCTGATGGTCCGCAAATGGATGTTAGAGGATTCCAACAACAGACTCAGCCTCGGCAGCCTCGTGGTGCATTCAAAGTGTTTTTCTAAAATACCCTTTTCCCGTCCAGTGGTTGTTTTTACCGTTTTGTGCTCCTTTTCTTTTTTTAGATCAACTTTTTATTGTTTTGTTTTTGAACATACAGCAGAGACAAATACAATTGAACAAGATGATCCATTTTTATATATATATATATATATATATATATATATCAGTACAGGCTAAAAGTTTGGAACCACCTTCTCATTCAATGTGTTTTCTTTATTTTCATGACTATTTACATTGTAGATTATCACTGAAGGCATCAAAACTATGAATGAACACATGTGGAATTATGTACTTAACAAAAAAAGTTTGAAATTACTGAAAACATGGCTTATATTCTAGTTTCTTCAAGGCTCAGAATATTATTATAAGTGTAAGGCAACTTTATGGAAAGGCCCCTTCGGAGATGTTAAATGTGTTTCTTCCCCTTTCGCTTGATCTGATCAAATCCAAGTGTGTCCTGAACAAGTCTTTAGATCTTTAGCCTTAGCCCTGTGTTGTCTTTTGGTATGAAGCATACCTCACCGGCTGGCCTGTTAGACACACGTGTTCTGTGTGAAGTGCACTGACACCCACATTGCAGGACTTATGAATATTGCATATCAGACAGTCTCCACACAGTAACTGCATGTAATGGAACGTCAAAATGCAGTTTAAAAAAAAAAGACATGACTGCAGGCTTGTTTGCCCCTCCAGGTCAGAGTGGTATGGGCCGCTACCATGGCAAACACACTTTTGACCAGCTGAGCCACCAGAGGGCGTGCCTGGTCCGCTCTCTAGGCATGGAGAGTGTCAACCTGGCCCGGTACCCTCCTCAGGACCGCCGGCGGGCGAAGAGGGTGCGGATGGCACTCAAATCCCCCATGATCGACATGTCCAAGAGGACGTTCGTCTGGGCCGTCGTTGCCACCATCATCGGCTTCGCCCTGTTCATCACGCTGCTGATCATCCTGCTCATAGCGTCAGGCCTCAACTGTACCTGCTGGTACTGGAGAGGCTTTTATAACTAGAGACACTGCCACTTCCCTTTGTAAAAATCTATCCAAAAGAAGAAGAAGAAGAAGTTCATTCTGCAATGATTTCCATGTTAAGAACACATCTGAACCCACTTTGAATCCTATGTTTTGTATTCAGATATTTTAAAGATAAAATAGGATAACCTTTTACTCTAACTTGTATTTGCTGTGTGTCTATTTTGTATCAGATGTCCCCCTACAGCAATGAGACCAACAAGCTTAAACACTGTCCAAAAACACACCTGAGTCCTGTTCATTTTTTTATTGAAGGTTAACATTCACTTTTGGAGGAAATGTGTACTTTACTTGTTGTTCCAGAATAAAAGACTGGTTGGTATATTATGAACTTCCATTTTTTTCATCTTTTTATTAGTGTATGTTGACAGAAAATAACATGTATACATATACAGTTTTTAAAAGTGGTATAGATGGAGAAAACAGCCTGTGCAAAAATGTCATTTTCTTTCTTCAAAGGACTGAAACGAGAAATTAGCAAAAGACATAATGAAGTAACACAGCAAAGTCAAAAATGTTAGCTTTCTCCCTGAAAAGCAAATTGGACAACAGCTTAAGTTAGTGGAAGTAGATCTTGGTGGGGAAATGACACCCCGACAACATCCTCAACATCAACGACAACGACATCCAGGTAGTAATAAAGACACACTGGCAGTGTGAAACTGACTTGCTGATGCTGCAGAAGAAGAAGAATTGTAAGATTTATCCTACAATCAACACATCTGTTAACCCCAGCTGACATCCGAATCTCATAAACACCTTGATCTCCTGAGTTCTTACTCTTACAGACCACAAGAGGTCAGCATTTGTAGTTAGTTCACTGCAGAGAGCTGACAACAGATAAAATGGAATAAGTAGATAAATAAAAACCAATAAATCAGTCATGCTGTTGGTTTGAATCCAAATGCACAACGAAAGAACACATCAGCATTGTTGCAATCTATCTGCATGAATACATATTTGCTGTATAATATGTTGTGTGTGTGTGCTGTAACACACATCGTTGTAGCTGTTTTACTACACCTCTTGAACGAGTAAGATGAGTGATAGCAGTAAATTGAGGAAGGGGTAAGGTATGGGGAAATGAGACTCTCTTGTATGCACTTTTTTATCTTTAATTCTTTATTTAGTTTTTTTGGTTTCACACTGTTTGCTGTAATTCATTTTTTTTCCCGTACCAAACACTTTGCATGTACAGATTAATAATTGAGACTTTATCTATCTGCAAATGTGAGCACTGACTTGACTAAATTACTGTCTGTACAATCATCTCTGGCTCAATGAAAACCTGTTGAACACACTGCTATGCAGGTCGTCATATTCTAACACTATAATAAAGTATCTGTGTTAATGTTTTCAGTGGACACAATGGTCCCAAAATGTTGCAATATGATACACATGTCAGGTGCAGATGTGTGTTGTCCAAGTAGAAGGGTTCTCTACTGTAACAGTAGAAAAGAAGCGTACTGTGTGTGGCTAGAGGGCAGCAGAGAACTAAAGAAAAAGAAACATTACCATGTTCCACATGTTCAAATCAATAGCTTCTCTAAGTTATGAGACAAACCCTAAAAAAATACATCCTCTCAGTCCTAAATTACATTAACATTAATAGGAAAATATGCTGAGTTTCATTCTGTACAGTCAAAGACAAAAGTGTAGACCTTGTTCCGTTAGTAAAAATATCTGCATTTGTGACACATTCTCAGCCACTGACTATACACACCACATCCTCCCAAATGACAGCTATAACATATCATGACACATATAATGTGTGGCAGTTAGTCCCGTCATAGTTTGGGCGAAGTGTGTTCAAGGCCTTTTATGTAATTTAGTTGAGCACCCCAACAGGATCTCCCTGTTCCTCTGAGATGCTCTGCTAAGCTCTAAACTGACAGCTTTATCACGTAATGGGTCTGGGGATATCCAGGCATTCAGCTTTTGAGCCAGCAAAAGGAAACAGCTGCCATCTCAGCACCCTGCATCAGCTCCAACAGGCTCACCGCAGTTGCACCGAGTTCCTGGAGGCCTAAGTAACGGTCGCACAACTGCAGCAGAGTCAGATTGTTGACTGGGCTTTGGACGTTAAATCAGTTGGCGACATCAGTTCATGACTTCCTCAGAAGTGATTTTCAGCAAGTGGATGCTAAGTTACCTGTATGTTTATTTTAAAAGAGGACAAATAAAAGAGAACAGTACGAGTATACAGCTAAACTGATGAAATTAGATTTTTAATTCATGTGCTTCATCAGAATGCTAATGTTAGATATCTGAACTTTAATTTAAATAAAGTTACTTTGACACTTTTCGGATGTACTGTATATGGCAGAAAAACTATTTTATCATCCTAAAATAAGATATCATGACTTTCTTGGATTGCGCTGTCTGTTTGTAGTGTAATGCTTTAGACCATGACCGTTTCAATGACAGACAAAAAACAAAACAAAAACATGTGGTAGTTCAGTTTTGTTTTCATGAACATGATTTCTAAAATAGCAGGTTTGCCAGGTCTCGTACTTTCTGACCTCCTGTGATATGTTCCATTTGCAGATGACTCATGCACTGCAGGAGCTACTTTTAAAGCCTGTGATGTACTTTCAGGGCTTTGTTGCTGCCGGACTGCAAAATTTACTTTAGCAAAGATTTGTCCTCATTTGTCCTCTACGTATAAGACACCGTCTGGCAAAAACCCATCAGCCCAGCAGCTGCCTGACCGAACTCGGCTGGCAGTGAGCTTCAAACACATCACTTCTCAGTCTCGCTGCAGCTTTGGGAGGAAGGAACACACATTTCAATATTTCACTCTGCAAAGCTTTTGGGTTTAGGGTATAACATGTGAGGCACAGTATTTCTCACGTCTCCTGTCTTATCTCACTTCTGTCTTTTCTCACTTCTGGTGGTCTTTAAGAAGCACCGCACAGGGCTGCCCCCCCCCTCACAATATCCAACAGCCCAGTGTCAAATGTGGACTCATTCAAGTTTCTGGCCTCCATCATCCTTAACAAGGCTCAGCAGAGGATGTACTTCCCACGGCAACTGCGGAAACATGGCCAACCACAAGAGTTGTTGACCATCTACACCGCTGCCATTGAATCCATCCTCTGCACATCCATCACCGTTTGGTTCGGGGCAGCCACAAAACAGGACAAATGTAGATTACAACACATAATTCAGACAGCTGAGAGAATCATTGGTGCCCCCCTGCCAGGACTTGTATGCTGGAAGGAGCAGGAAGCGGGCAGAGAATACCACCGAAGACCCCACACATCCTGCACACACTCTCTTTAACCTCCTCCCCTCTGACAGGCGCTGCAGATCACTGCGCACAATAACAACCAGACATTAGAACAGCTTCTTTCCCCCTACCATTACTCTACTGAACTGTGGATAAGTGGGGTCATCACCCACTTCTCTACACATTACATACTTCTCGTTCCAATATGCATCTTGCACAGTACTTTGCACCATTACTTTGGCACTTTACATCCCACTCCGTGTGTACTTTATTGTCAGACCCGGCTGACAATAGATAGTGATAGTGAATAGATAGTAAAATCCAACGAGAGTTTATTAGTGTTAGTCAGATGACAAACCAAATGTAATGGTGAGATGCTGTGAAGCGGCAGGGGAGCGAAGAGGAATCCGAGCTGTGAGGAAGTGGGCAGTGAAGATCCAAAGGTGAGTCTGAATGCTGAGGACCCGTGGAAGAAAGACAGTGACCAACGATCCGATGTCAGGTCACGGTGTGAAGCAGGTGGTGATGATGGTGATGAGACATAGGTGGGTGCTGGTGGTTACGCTGGACAGTAACAGGTGAAAGCTTTGATGAATGAATGGAGACAACGCCTCCCCAGGTTGCTTGGCAACAGGATCCAGAGGCTACAAGACAACAGAAAAAACAGACATACAGACAACAAACAGACTCAGAGCGAGGGAGACCTGACACTTGATATTATGTCTTATTTGTGTTTTGTATTTTATGTTGACATGTGTCTACACATATTGTTGTCTCTATTGTACACAGTATGTGTCTATGTTACTATTTGTCCACTGAATGTTCACTACGACATGTCTACTTGTTGAATGTATAGAGTGTTACAGTAACACCTACCAAGTCACGTCAAATTCCTTGTGTATTTAAGTATACTTGGCTTATAAAACCAAGTATACTTGGATTCTGAAAATTAAAAACTGATTCTAATCTTATTAAAGAATGTGTGAAGGTGAACATTTGTTTGCATGCATTTATAATGGCAGTGTGTGTGTGTGTGTGTGTGTGTATGTGTGTGTGTGTGTGTGTGTGTGTGTGTGTGTGTGTGTGTGTGTGTGTGTGTGTGTGTGTGTGTGTGTGTGTGTGTGTGTGTGTGTGTGTGTGTGTGTGTGTGTGTGTGTGCATGTGTGTGTGTGTGAATTCAGGTTAACCTTCAGCTAGTTTGCAAGCCACTGTTAAGGTGAGTTTTCTCTCTGGTGCTAGTGTCTGAATTTTGATCAGAAGCTGAGTCATTTTCCCATAGAACTGATCAACTGATCAATTTTGTGTCTAAATGGTGCAAAATATCCAAGCAGAATATACAAGCAAGAACCAGCTCCCTTATTCATTCTGAACATTCTTTAAATGTGTTTATTTTACCATTGAATATGATTGAAAATGAACAGAATAAATGATTGATGTAGCATGGTCGCTGGCTGCAATAGCGCCTGCTGTCTCCCTTCTTGTTTCCCTGGCGACCAGGATGCCCTCTGTTCATCAATAGGCTCGATTTCTCGTTCAGGGACAGGCGTGGCAGCCCCTGAGGCAGCGGTGTAAAATGTAGGCTACATGATGCAGCTGTTAGGCAGATGTAATGGCAGAGTCATGCTGTGTCTTTGGCCTGGACTGTTGACCACCAAAATTACCAATATTTGAAAATTCTGTTTATTTATACCATCAAATCATAATAGGCATCATGAAAAGCATGTCTAGAAGAAAATGTACGTGATTGCTGTAATCATTGATATCAAGTTGCGTCATTTGTCATCAAAACCTCAACCTTAACAAACTGTACATATAGTCATAATGATCTTATTGTTGTGGTTTCTGTTGGTTTTGTGGTTCTGTTATTGTTTTGTGTTCATTTTGTGCAGTTGTTCTGTTTCTTGTTGTCTGTTATAGTCCTAGTTTCCGCCCTTGTCTCCTCGTGTTACTTCCTGTCTCGTGGCTGTTTCTGTTTCCTGTTTTATTTTGAGAGTCCGTTCCTCTGTCTAGTCCCGTCTGGTTTTACTACCTGGGCTTGTGTTTTTCCCGCCTTTGTGATTGTCGTCCCCGCCCTGATGTGTTTCACCTGATGTATCACCTGTTCCTCGTTTGCTCTTCACCTCTTGTGTTTAACCTCTTGTGTTCCCTTTGTCTCTTGTCAGATCTTTTTGTGTGTTCTTTGCTGTTCGCCTGTTCTTCATTTGAACTCTTCCCTGAGATCAGTTTTTTTCCCTGTGAGTTTTTTCCAGTGTCTGTTTTCCAGTTTTTGTTTTCTCTTTTAACTTTTGGGGTTTTTGTCTTTTTGGAGTTGGGACTTTGTTTTTTTCCCTGTGTCGATGGGGTTTTTGCATTTTGGATCCCTGTGTTCATTTGAACTCTTTAGGTTAACAAATCCTCGCTAATCTCTCTCCTGCTCGCCTGCCTGCCTCATCTCTGCTTTTAAAATTGTGACACTTATGTGCTGTTAATATGCGTGCCTTACTGTGCATTTACACATTTTTAAAGGAAGTACATGCTGTATACAGGTGCTGTTAAACATACATTGAGACTTAATTTTACACCATGGAGCTCATAAATCACAGTACTCAATGAGTTTTTTCATTTTCAAGTGAATGGAGCTGGTACAGATTCAAGTTTTAAGTTCTCAAAACAAAAAGTGATGGCACCCATCTAGAAGGAATTATGCAATGTTTGACATGTGCAATGCTTTAGTATTACATCTACAGGAGCAGATCTAAATGTGTTTTAAAGCTGCTGTCTTCAGCAGCTTTGAACAATTTTTTTTTGTATCAACATTCTTTAACATTTCTTGTTTGTGACAGGGGTCAGTCATAGTGATGAACCTGCAGCTCCCTCCAATTATCACAGAGCTTTTTCAGCATCTTTAAACTCATTGTTTTGGTTTTCGGGACTTGCAAATGTACTGTTTTGGTTCACTTCAGCCACTCTCATCAGTGTTGTTTCCAGCTGTTTTAATGCATAAATAGGCAACTGTTTGCTTGGACTGAAAACTGGGAGCAATTTTACCGTTGCTTATGCTCTAACAAAAACATAAATGTAGCTGTCCAACAATGAGATGTATGTAGAAGTAAAACAGATTATAAAAATGTTAGGAAAAGGTAGTGACTCTTTCCACCTTCACACAATACTGTTCACAATCCAGTAAATCGCAGCAACCTGTGAATGACATTTTTCATTACTTAGGTGCGGTTGCTAACCCTTAATATCCATGGGGATCATCATATCGAGGCTTAATGTTGATCATCTAACTTAAGGTTACCTTTAATTGTATCATTCTTTCCCAAGTATTACACCTCTGAGCCCCATATCTCGGTCTTGTTCTGTAATACTGTCAACAACTCATGATTTCTGCTCATACAAAGACAAAGTCATATTATTGAATTATGTCTTTATTATAGTTTATTATAGAGTAGAGCTATTGAAAGCTATGCAATGCGGGTATGTTTCCATCTGTGTTCACCACATTACATTCTGTGGCTGCAATCTAGTTCAAAATGCTGCAGTATACAGACTTGCATGTTGTGTAACTATTTATACTGCTTCACAGTTTTATGTTCCACAATACATCATATTTATAATAGAGCTGAAACGACAAGTTATCAACATAAAATTGACAACAAAATTATATACATGTATTTTTTTAGATTGGATTAATTCATCTTTCAAGCCAAAACAACATATATATGCTGGTTTCTGGTTACTTCACAATGTAAAGATGTGCTATTTCATCTGTGTTTTAGCATTAATTGAAAATAATTTTGGAGTGTTCTATGGACAATTATTCTGATGTCACTTTGACCCCTGGGATTCTGCAATGGGTATTTTTCACAAATGTTAGATGTTTAACAAACCAAACAATTCATTGTTCAATCACAAAATGTTATAGTTGCTGCCTTATTTTATAAGTAGTACCTACAGCTCTCAGACAAATTAAAGTACAACATTCTCCTATAATATTTTGTAGTGGAGTAGAAGTACAAAGTAGCACAAAATACATATTCTGTACACAAACGTCAATATGTCAACAGCACTTATACATGCACTTTCACCGCTCTATTTATTTATCATCATCATTGTCAAAGTTTTGACTTTCTTATTTTTATTTTCTGTCTCTACTCATACTTTGTGACTAATTGGTGTCTCCTGTCTCCAATTAGTGAGGGACGTGCACCTGTGAGATCCACACATGTGCCAAGGGATCCAGCTAATTAAGCAGAGGGAGAAGTCACTCTCTTTGTCTGTCTTCGGTGGTCATGCTTGAGAGGGCTGCATAGAGAACTCTGTTTTTGCAACAATGGGGTCCAGGCAGTTTATTGTGTTTGGCTTTGTGCTTGCGTGTGTCGGGCTTAGTGACGCTCGATTCCTCAGTATGAGCGAGCCAACCTACTGGGAAGTCGAGGTGGAAGTCTCGCCAGAAGCAGAACCTGAGAGAGAGCACTCCAGGAAGTCTAGTCAACGATCTCGCATCTTCCATGCAAAGCACATTCTGCCAGCACTCAAACCACACTCCTGGAAGTTTCCAGAAGATCCTGTGGATTTGGTGAAAAAGCACCCTGTCAAGTTTGAACTGCGGCAGCCGGTGACCACGAACCGCGTTGCTGTGAGGTGTTGGCAAAGTAAGATCCAAGTTGAAGTGAGCCAGGACCTGCTGGGCCTCGGCAAGCTGATAAAGCCGGAGGACCTCACGCTTGGTGACTGTTCAGCCACTGAAGTTGACACCTTGTCTCATGTGCTGGTCTTTGAAAGTGAGCTGCATACCTGTGGTAGCAGACTAGTGGTATGATGTTTTTTTTCTTATAATGCATTCCTGTTATTATATTGTATAAGTAATGCCAATCAGTTGTACTTTTTTTTCCCCTAGATAACAGAGAATGTCTTCATTTACGCTTTTACACTGGTCTACAAACCCAAAGTGTTTGGCGGAATTCCCATCATAAGGAGTCAGAGCGCTGTCATTGGAGTGGAGTGCCACTACCCGAACAAAATTATAAACTAGCTCCTGCAAAGACCCACTTGAATTCACTGTGAAAAAAATAACTTTTTTTTTTTATGTGTATAATAAAGTAAATGTATTTCTTAACATGCTTACCTTTTTTACCTGGGTCCTAAGACCAGACCGAACTTCCTTATTTGGTTAGAGAATCTGAGGGATCACAGAAACTGGGAAATGTCTTTGCATTGTATGATATCAGGTCACATGGTTTACATTGTTGTGCATGAAATGGCTTTTTAAGCTGGGTGCATAGACTTTGTTACTGTTACTCCTTTATTCCATCAGTGTAGATTCAGTTTTTATTTATTTGATATCTTTAGTCTAAGGTTAGCCCATTTAGACGCCTGCGCTACACTGACCTGAGAATAGCACATCCTCTGCTTTTTGATAAAACCTGGGCAGAAATACTTTAAAGTCCTGTAACTCAGATAAAATTACACTATGGCAGTCCATTCTTCTCTAGGTGTTGTCAGCTTTACTAAACCATTTTAGTACTCCCTTCCAAGGTTAAGTAGGAAGAAGCATTTGCAACATGTATAATATGTTGTCAAAAGTTCCTCCCCCCCCCACCACACACCCACAACTGAAAGCAGTGTGTCATTGGTAATTAGCAAGCGTGATGGTGAAATCCAGTTGCAACAACTGCTTTTCTCAAGTGATTGCGCTGGTCTTCCATGGAGCTACTTAATGTTTCTAACTGGAAGAGTGCGCAACACAGGTGCTTATGTTGACGCTCCAAGGTTGGAACTCTCAAAATGGTTGCTTGGCCCACATTAGGGAAAAGCTGGACAGCAGGTGAGACATTTATTCTAAACAGTTCTTGAGATTTTGGATAAATGTCCCAATAAACTTAACACAAGGATACTTACAAGTAGATGTTTATTGATCTTTTAGGAAATTCATCCTGCACCATACAGCTCATCAGATATAGATATACCCCCTGCACAACAACACACAACCAGCCAGCTCTACATCATAAAATGGTGTAGTGTTGGCACCAATGGGCTATCACTAATATAATGTATACTTTATTGGTCCTGCAAGGGGAAATTACAATTTACACTGTTATTACACACATGCTTAGTACCTATAGATGAACTGATGGAGAGAGGTCTCCATTGGTGATTTTTTTGCATGTGTCTCCTACGTATGGGAATTGAACCTAGGATCGCGTTATTCTCCCAAAATTAATCAGAGATCTTATAGAGAGGTCAATTTGTTCTGTTTTTTTTTCTAATTTCACAACCTTGTTAGCAATGGGCCCATTTCAAGAAAAATCCTTTAGGGATATTGCATGTTTGTTCTTGAGCGATTTAAAGCCACTGACGTGGCAGTGATGGGTCAACTCTCACCAGACATTGTTCAAAAGCATTGCTTATTTTTGAGTGAACATTCTAAACTTTCCCAAAATGCCACATGTCAGCAATCATTTTGATTGATTAAAATGATGAATGACACAGGAAGTCAGCTGGCTGGGTCAGCAGAAGTATCAGACACGTGTGCTCTCCACTGGCTCGGCTGAGGAGACGTTAGTGTGCATGCTCTATGAACACCTACTGGTGAATTTTAAACAATGGAAAAACCTTGACATACAAAAACTGCTTTCAAAATCCCTTGACAAATGACTTCTGATGATTTAAAAGTCTGAAATGTGTGCTATAGTTGAAGCCACAATGCTGAGTTTAAACAATGACCTCTTTTCTGTTTCTCATCTGTTCCACTGATGCGTGTCCAGACACGACTGTCAGCTGTATGTGTGGACAATCCCACAGTAAATCCTGGCTTCAGACCAGATTTGGAAATCCATTTCCCTGCTGAGGACACTAAATGCTAAGATCCAGCAGGAATGAATGATAACAGTGCTTTTTGTTCAAAGTGGGCCAAGCTGTGATTGTAAATCATTCTCTATTTATCCTCCTCAATTCTTCCTGGAATTTCCTGTGCACTCTGCATGCTGGTGATTTATTAATCATTATAGGACTTCAGACCTTATCAAACCATTTCATGATTTCTGGAGAACTCATTCTTGCTGTGGCGCCCATGTTGACAAAACTTGTCACGACAAACATAGTTTTACTCTGTGCTGCATGTGATTTTTGGAAACCCTATACTTTGAATCATTGAGCATCTGTTTTGTTTCATGCTATTACTGTTTCATGCTCAGAATATCACCATTGCCTCAATCATAATATTGGAAAGCTTTGCTGTCATCTGACTCTGTTTTTGTAGCTGCAACTTTCTCCAGTGACCTCACAATTACATCGCTCACCAGCATTGTAGTTTTACTGGGCTTTAGCTCTCCATATTGATTTTAAACACATACAACAGGTCAGATTTTTACTTTATGATCATATCAACATGCATTTCAGTGTGTTAAGCAACATGTGGCAATAGCTGTTGTGTATGTGTGCTGCCTCTATCATCTCCCCCATGGGTCTTCATCCCCCCTACTCATCATCACTGCTGGAGAGGCTTGTCCACAGCAGCACGTGGCTCTGGACCCGCCCTTACTTTATGGTGTCTCGGCTCTTTTCAGATATACAAAAAAGCCTGCCAGACATACAGTACGCTATGTATGTGGCCATTTTTGTATCACGTCACCACAGAAGCACATGCTAAAACATATTGGGTCAGTATTAACCCAAGTTGGGTCGATCTGGCACCGACCCAGTACACATGAGCATAAAAACCAATGGGTCACCAATCACATAAGAAAATGATTATTTTGACCCAGTATTTATTTCTATTATTTCCATTGGGTTATTCAGTCACACCAATACGTCATTAACATTTCTGTTGGGTCATCATTAATACCAAAACCTGTACGTTTTTTTTAGACAACAAAAAAAGCTTCTTACACAATTTACACATTCACCACACAATGTGGGAAATGCAGCGTTGTTTGTGGTGCTCAAAACATCAAAAGTGACGCTTGAAAAACACTAAGTTATAACAGTAATAACTGGGAAATCGCTTCTGAAACAGCATTGTGTTTTCTAAAATGTCTTTTTTATGCTTTGAGCATCACAAACAATTTGTCGTTCACCTTCTGTGTATTGCTGTGGCTTAAATCTCAGCAGCAGGCATTCAAATCTAGGCAAATAAAACCAAAAGTGTATGCATGGCTAGATATGATGTCTAGAAAATGACTGCACCTTTAAGGTGATAAACTACAAGGTTGATTGTTTACGCAAGATTACCTGTCAACATAACACTGTAGCCAAAACTGTGACGTTGTGACTTGATCCATTTAGCATTGTACCAGTCTACCAATGTATGTGTGCATGGACATGTTTTTATGTGTATTGTAGGATTAGACATATTTTTATGTGCCATCTGTGTATCGGACATCCATTCCAGCCTGGAATATTGATTGGTTTGGAAGTTTACCATCATTTTGCATCTTTCAAGGCTGTAAATCATTACAAGCTATATGTAGCTAGACGGTGCCTTTATTGGTCATCTGTACTCATTAGTGCATTGATCTGCTGAGATTAAGGTTGTTGGACAAACATCGTAACAGCCATGATTTCCTGGGGCAGGATTCTTCCATTTTGTCCATTAGCTGCTCTGATGTCAGTATCATTGTGTAACCCTGGCTAAATTTCACTTAGACATTAGGAGGAATATGTAAAAAAACACCTATTGGATAAAGCATTTAAAATGTAAGAGTTATCATATTTTCAGTTTAAAAGGTCAAAGTTTGAAGTTCATACAATTGATTGTAGTTTGAGTAAAGTGTACATGATTTATTTTTTTATTTTTGTTGAGAAAATTCATTCACAATATAAAGACAGAAAACATTACGTTAACATCTCTCAACATACAAGGCACACAGGATAGAGGGATAACTCAAATTGAAAAAATGAAAGCGAAAAGAAAAAAAGTCATACTGAAAATAACTAATTAAATAATGATAGTGTATCAAACTTCTTTGGTGGTTGCTAGGGGTCTTCCAACACCTTTATCTCCATTTAAGCATGGAGGAGAGATCTTGTTTCCCTTTCATTAGTTTCAAAGCACAAAAATGATTGGCTACAAGGTTAAAAACAGAAAAGGGGGCTTTGTTTTCCTCCATTTGGAGGTATGAATGAAAAACTTTGCAGTCAATGTTTTATCGTTCAAAATCAAGTCAGTCTTAATGTCCTCCATAGTAACACCAAAGACAATATTGTCTCTTGAGAGAGGAGTAAGTAGTTGGATTTTGGTTGCGAGCCAGTCCTGTAAATCCTCCCTAAAGGCTTCGCAGTACATACAATGGATGACACGTAGTTTCAATTTCAGTTTCAAAAAAGTTATTATGATCCATGCCGAATCTCTTCTCTTCTCTTGACAGCTCGTTGGATGGATAAATATTGTTCATAGTTTTAAAACGGACTTCTTTTGTCTTGAGGCTTACAAAATACTTGTTATAGTTGGTTCTAAATTTCTTAATAATTTCTTAATGGCAGTAGCTCAGTCAGCAGGGAGTTCAAGTCCCCATACGGACCAAAGTATGGTGGTGGACTGGTAGCTGGAGAGGTGCCAGTTCACCTCCTGGGCACTGCCAAGGTGCTCTTGAGCAAGGCACCGAACCCCCAACTGTTCCGGGCGCCTTTCCATGGTCAGCCCCCCCCACTCTGACATCTCTCCATTTAAAGAATGTATGGATACTGAGCATGTGTGTGTAATTCAGGCATTTGTTCAGGTATTAATGCGAATGTGCGGGATAAACGCATCTTGCTAGGGATTCCATCTTAGTTAAGTATGTTCTTCCAAAGACTGTTAGGTCCCTTTGTAACCACATGTCCAGCTTAGATTTGCACTCATGAATTTTGTTCTGTATAGCAGGGGTCTTCAACAGGGGGTCCGCGACCCCTAGGGGGTCCGCGGAGGTACTGCATGGGGGTCGCGAAAGTTTTGGTTGATTAGACTTTTTTTTTTATATTCCCCCCCCCCTGCAATTTTTTTCCACTAATTGAAATGTCTTTAAATACACATGAACATGAATTCAACACACTGTAGTAAACAGATAAATGGAGGCAGAAGATGTCTTTCAGTCATCAATGCACACATGGCACTATAGGACCAGTTTGATATAACACAATTTTATACAATATATATAATTAGGGGGTCCCCGCTCCATCTCGCCATCAGTTTGGGGGTCCTTGGTCTGGAAAACGTTGAAGACCCCTGCTGTATAGTATTGTATAAGGATCCGCTGGATTTATTAACGTCCTTGGTTACATAAATTCCAAGCTATTTCACAGAAGTTTTGATGGAAATATTGTAAGCATTTATGAGGTTGCATTTGTGAAGGGCCATTAATTCACGTTTGTTGTGATTAAATGTAAAACCTGAAGCTTTAGAAAACTCATAAATTAAGTGAAAAATTTTATACATTTGTTCTAAATTCTTTTACAAAGATGGTAGTGTTGCCGGCCAGTATCACTAGCTGCTCCTCAAAGAGATTTAGTTTGGCAACATCAGAAGTTTTTTTATATTAACTGCTAACATTTCTGCTGCTTAAAGAATAAGAATGGGGGAATGTTACATCCTTGTTTGACCCCTCTGTTGATGGTAAAATGAGGAGACGTACCCTGAGGGAGTGCTACTGAGCTACTTGTGTCATTATAGAGTACTGTGAACAGCCATTAGCCATTGCTTTTGTACGGTTAACGTTAGCTTTGCATGTGAAATAATTGGTTGAGACAAGCTAATTTGCCATGAAATAGTGTATGGACTTGCTTGCTCAGTTAATTTATCTGATTCAGGAGACTGACATTTGTGACCGTGAAAGAGAGAGAGGATCGGGGATGTTCCATTGGACCACACAGAGAGCCAACCTGCTGATGAGATGTTGTGTATTCAGTGCCAGTTATGAGAGACGTGTTCAAGGTGAGTTGCCGAGTACAAATATTGGGTATTTTTGTCCGTATATTCCTTGTATAAATATATGTGCAGTGTGATTTATGAAAATATTAATAATAAGAGTTGCAAGTGGGTTATTGTACCTTTTCTGTGGGTGTTATAATGATAAAATAGCGAAATAATGCCCAAGCTAGTGCTAGTGCTGTGCTAAAATAACAAATGATATTCTCTTGTAGTGTGCTGCATGTAAGCTACTGTGAGTCAACTGTATGCCTGACCAGTACTCTTTTCCTATTCAGGTACATATTTTCATACACATTACATGGTACATTTGAGTTATTCATTAAATCAACAATCTTTAACTGATGTTAATGCGTGTTAAAGATTGCTACCTGATGTTAAACCAGTTGGTAACTGACAGGAACAACTACTGTAGGTGATGATGACTGATGTGATGAATGAGGCAACACTTACATCTGCCTCGTTGTCATGGCAACCCACACAACAAGGTAAGAGTGACAGATTTACAAGCTCATAATTCTGTTATGATTTCTATGCAGGAGAGTCATTGTATGTTCCATGTGTGTGTGGGCTGTGTGGGATACATTTAAAAATAGTGCTCTTAATACTGCTCTTGTATTTTTGGAGGATTGGCAGCTGAAATCAGGACATATGCAGAATATTTCAGATATGAATAAGGACACTGTGTTCTGTTGGAAAAATGGGATGTCTGGTCACCTTGTAATATATTCCACACACATTCAGGGGCAAGCCATATGTACTGTCCTTGAGTTGATAACATAATCATCATGCTGACGTTCGTTCGTGTGCTTTGCAGGTAATAAAACAACCATAGAGGCGGTGTAATGTTTAGCCCCGTAGTGGAAAGAGGAGGTATTTATAGGGTTTTCTAAAGACATCTGCATTGGTATAGAAACTCCAGTGTGTCATTGCAGAAGCTATGCTGCCAGTTTCATCGATAAAGTACTAAAAGGGAACATGTTTTACACCACTAATGCCATTGCAGTCTGAATGGTGTAACATTTGCAATACTTGTGTTGAGTAATATTTCAACATGCTGCCTCTTGTGCACCAGCCTTGTATACGTTGCTGCAGGGCAATGGAAATATTCACACTTTGGCAGGGACTGGGCCATCACCACCAAACATCTGACTCATTCTTCACCAGCTGCTTGCAGTATTTTGGTTTTTCAGCTTCCCCAAAGTTACTTTTGAAGTATGTTTTTCAACTTAAGGGGAAGTAGAACACTAGACAAGTCAGTACGCTCAGTTGAGTCCTGTATGGGGTTTGTCATAGTTGATTGGGCAAATAATTGAGCCGTGTCGGTGCACTTCCTGCTGTATTGAAAATCTTTGATTTCCCTGATCTAAATATGTACATTCTAAGATGTTTGTGCTCTTTCTCTCAGCCTCCCTTTCTGTGTCTCTCTGCTTTCCATAACCTGCTCCCTCCCTCTCATGTCCTCTTGTCTCTCTGCCTTCAACATTACATTATTTCTGTTGATTTCACTCTCTGTCCTCGACTCTTAGTTGTCTCTCACCTCTTGTATTTACTACTCACGTGTCTCTCCTGCCAAAGTGTTTTCAACCTGTCCACTGTTGGCCTAATCAAAGAACCACTGTGATGAGTGAAGTATTTTTTAGTAACAAATGGCAAGATCATCCACTTCACCACCCACCCACCCACAAACAATCACTGCTATCAGATAAGAAAGTCTGCAGTCTTGGCATTGTACAATATCTTTGCTGCACCATGGTAAAGTTATTTTCAGAAATCATTTCACAAAATGTATTATACACACCTTGGAACCAATGCAGAGGTCTGAACCTTGGTGACCCAAATGGTGGGTACGGCCATGATTGCGGCGGAATGGAGCTCTGGAGGCCATGATGAAGGTTAAGGGAAAGGTTCACTGATGATGACATGGTGACAGCATTTAGCAGCATATTATTAATAGTCACATTCCAAAGATTCTCAGTAGTGGCCTTTATTAACCTCAATGGCAGATAGACCAGTCAGAAAGTCACTTTAATTATGGGTGTACTGTAAGGTCAGTACATGCCTCTGTAGAATGTGAATCTACACTAAATAAATCCAGTTGGTTGTCTGCAAGCATGCATACAGAGAACATTGATTAAGTCTAGACATGTAACAGGGAAAGACTGCTGAAGAAAATGTCCTAGCAGAGGTAAAATCAGCTCTAACGTCCATTGGCCTGGCTATCAGTTACTGCAACATCAACCCACGGCGTGATTAGTGGTGGCCATGTCAAACGTAATAAACATTTCTGGAGGACATATTGGACTTTCTGAAGCTATCGCCCCCACTCAGAAAGTCGACTTAGAGGCAGGATCTCTGACATGGCCCAATCAGGAGGTTCTTATTGTAGGAGTCTATCGTCTTGATTGAGCTCAAGTTTCGCCACTGAGGCACCAGCCGGGGCCAGAGTTCCCTGGGGAATTAGCAAAGTGGGAAGGAAATACAATAAAATGTCAGGGCCAATTAAACTATAAATGCATTAGGTCCAGCTCACCCGTGTCTAGCTTATTTGCAGCAAAAGGTTTCTAGGAAAGTTGCTGCCACCCATTTTGCATAATGTGAAAATGCAGTAAGTGTTTGCTGCCCGGGTCAACATGCTGGACATAAATTCTGGTGCAGCAGACTCCACCCTGGCCATTATAGCCATTAATTCCCTCTCTCTCTCCGTGGAATGCCCAAGACATGGAAAAGATGAGCGATGTTTTAATGGAGTGCAGAATTGGCTTGATTTATCAATGTACCACTTGTACTCCCATCAGCCATTAGCCATTACTGCTACATGTTTACATTTTAACACATTAGAAATCACACAGGCACGTCATAAATGACAGGCAAGAGAAGCAAACATAAATATGACTTGCTGGCTGAAATGACAGCGGATCAATGTGTGGCCTGTGTGTCTGCTGGCTCAGAGAGAAGCGATGTTTATTTGCTGATTGATGACTGTGTTGGTGGTCTGCTATAGTCCCAGTTTAAGGATATACAGTTCCATTGCACCAATGCTTTCTATACTAAACAAAGCTGATCACTAAGCAGGGTTAATGGACATCTGTATCCAAAATCCCCATTTATTCATGTCAGAATGCAATTTTTTTCAATCTACAAAATCCTTTCATATGAGGCGTTCCTGATGGAAAGGTGGACTAGGGCTGAAGCAGCCTTGTTTTATTTGTTTGACTACAAATACAGTTTTTTTAGTTCTCTAATGGGACAACAGCATCTTTTCGAAACAGACAATCACTGCCACCTTGCCAACCCAGTTGTTCTTTTTAAGGACAGACTTTTTATTCTGCCTTCCCATGTGAGCATTCAGAAGAGCTATAATCACTTTTGCCTTTAGACGTCTGAACGCCTGCACAAGCTGCTCTTGCAATGTGAACAAAAGTGAAAATAATTTGTGTGTTGTGTATGTGATGGTAGTAATTTGCTGGTATTGGCTGGCCAGTTCAGTTTTACTCAGAGAATAAATAAAACATCTAATCACATTCATTTCCTGCTTCCTAGAGTCCTGGAGTGCAACTGTAGGTCAAACCATTTCTTCCACAACAGTAGCAGAACAGTACTATGATCCCATACCAATGTATTTCCATAGAAACAGACATTTTCCCAAAGCTCATCCTTCCAAATACCTTCCCTTACCAGCAGGTCCTTCAAACTAAATCACAAACATTTCTCAATACCTTTGAAAAAAAACTCAGGATATTGCAAAATTGAATAGTGTCTTTATCTACCAGAAAAACATCATTTTGGAAGAGAATCTATTACTCTTGGAAGTTGAGTCGCAAATTTAGCAAGTATCAAATTTAATATGCAGCTCCACATGTTTATTTTGGATGTCACACATCTACAGTTTTCACTTCCTAATCTATTAATAATAATAATAATAATAATAATAATAATTTATCATGGCATCTTTTACAGAACAAAGTCACAAAAGTTCCCAGGTCTGGTACATCCATTTTGATTTTGAAGAAAACTGTCAATTGTGAATTGTTTGATCGAGATTGTTGAGCAAAGGTCTGTACTAGTGGTACATTTTACTCAATATTTTACTTAGACTTGGTAGAGCTTGAAACTTTACACCCTATCACAATACCCTAAGAACAGCTGTAAACTGCCTAAAGGACATGATCTTCATATGCACAGGGTTGGGCAAACCCTAATGTGTGTTGTGCTGCCAGCATCTACAGCAGTTTAAAAGCTTTCTGGAAGTGCATGTGATGTAAAAGATGGAGTCAGAAGAGCCCCTGTGTGACATAGAGTTAATGTACGACAGTCAGAAGGAGGATATTGCTCTCTATCACAGTCATTGCCAGTGAGAGTAGTATCACTACTACTGGCTGACAGGCTAACGAGAAGAAGCATTAGGTTGCTTTTAGTGATGACAGGTTCTGGTGAGAGGAGGCTAGATGCCCTTCTAACAGCGTCAACTTAACAAGCAATGCAAGAAAGAAGCATACTGACTCCCTGGTGTTTTTTCCGACAGGACAAGAAGACATGCTGTTTAGTACAGCATCAAAACAGCACCTCAGCTGCTCTAAATATGGAATCACTTGAACTCTGTAAAGTGATTGAAATTGACCTTCTAGTCCATGCACTGTGATTATGTGAGGGTGTCCATCAAAGATCCGGCAGTGACATATAGACCGGGCTACCAGCCACAATTAGTTATATAATATTACTCATTAATAATGCATCACAAGGGGCTGCTTCACACACATTTCCGACCATAAAGATCACCCAAACAAGTGGACAATCAGGCCGTCTTGGCAATGATGTGAGGGGTGGTCAGAACTGGCAGCTTTGAGTATTGGAAAAAAAACTCCTGACTGAAGCTGTTTTCTTCCCTTTCCTGAAAATGAGTAATGCCTATATTTGACACAACATGACATACTGACAAATCATTTGTGACAATGTGACACTGGTTCTCACACCCTTTTGATACCACCTCACCACCAGGGTGCCAGTTTGGTTTGAATGGTCACGACATAGCTCAGCATAAGTATCCCTCCACTCTTCTTGTTCTACTTTTAAATGTGGCCTTGCAAAACAAAAAGAACGTAAAGACTTTTGCCTTAAGAACTAGTTTATTTCAAGTATACCAGCCTTTTGACAATGATCACAATCTTTTTCCTAAATGTAACCAAACCTAAACCATGGAGGTGGCAGATCGCTTTTCCACAGCAGACTATTTACCTTGTCTTAGTCGTAAGATGATTCCCCGTACCAGTAACAGAAGTAGCTAAATGGAATTCAGCCATCATTCATTTTATTATTTCCACCAACGTTTTTCCTATCTGTAAAAATATCTCCGGTGAAAAAATTTGGAACCATCGCATGAGATGTTTATTAGAAGAAGGAAGAAGATGATGGTATACTTATACTACATTTGTTCACACTGTTGTTTGCTCTTCGCACACACATATAGGTCCAAATACACACACACACACACACAACCTATACACATGCAATATTCATGGAGAGATACTAGAGCAAAGCTAGCAGATGGGGGGTTTGGTGCCTTGCTCCAAAGCACCTCGGCAGTACACAGAAGGCAAACTGGCACCTCTACAGCTCTGTACTTGGGCCATGTGTGGTGTGAGAACTTGAACTAGCAACCCACTGGTTTCCTAGCCAAGTCCCCACAAACTGAAGTACATCCATCCCATTCAGGATTTAGTGTCTCTGTTCCTTATAATAAGACATGTATACTGTAGTTGAAGTCACAGGACAGTTATATAAGATGTATAATATATAAATTATTATTATAAAATATCTATGCATTTTTTTTTTATTACAACGATATTTGCGTCATTGGCTAATATTGCTGAGTGGTCGTTCCCTTCATTTCAACACGTCTTCAGAAACTTGAAATACCTGTAGTCAGTGTTTCTGGTAAATTGTGCAACTGTATTACTCTGCTGTGATGTATGGATTTAATAACTGGGATACTGCTGGCTTAGGGGTAATATTTAATCATTATTCATCACTCATCCATGTCTTTTACTGTGGTCTCACACTCCCGCAGCACCATACCCTCCTCACCCACCCCCCTTCGCCATCTGCCCAAACAACAGACAGACCCCTGGCGATCAGCTTACTGTGGGATAAAACCTGACCAGACTCACAAGCCTCACACTTAACCCATCAGGACTGTGTGTGTGAGTGTGTGTGTGTGTGTGTGTGTGTGTGAGTTTGAGAACTGATCCCAGAAAGACAGAAAGAAACACTTCTTTCACAAAACATGGTAACTAGAGGTTTTACAGTCTCAGCCCCAATGGAGATTTGTGTTAATTCAGTTAGTTTGATTATAATTAAAGTGACTGACAGGTGACTGGTAGATTATCAGGGATGACTTTGTACAGCCAGCCAGCCAGCTGGCTATAAATATACTGTGTATACAGTATACATATATATATATATATATATATATAGATAGATAGATAGATAGATAGATAGATAGATAGATAGATAGATAGATAGATAGATATCTATTTATATAGATAGATAGATAGATGTCTATATACATACATACATACACACAGTATATGTCTGCTTCCAGTGCCGTTCCATAACATAGGGGTTGGTTTACTCTCACTCAAATACATTTTGACATCAGTTATAACCAAAGATTATATTGATTATTATTATTATTAATATTGAAAAATGGTGGAGCAGTGAAGCATTGTTCAATTTAAAAAGTAATCTGGTAAAGTATTGTACAGCTAAAAATGTGTGTAAAGAAATATGAAGCTAGAGCCAGCAGGCAATTCACTTTTTAAATTAAATTAAGCTTAGCATAAAGAGAAGGAGATTATCTAGCTGGGCTATATCCAAAGTTTAAAAGACCACAACCAAAATCTCTTAAACTACACTATCGTCAGAGACGCTGCAGAGATGTGCTCGGTGGAGGGATAAAATGTTGTTCCTTTTGTTCATGTAGCCTAAAATGATTAAACAAACAACGTACATCATGTAAATGTGTTCTTATACACACTGTATATTTTTTAACTGTGGACAGACAGAGCCAAGCTAGCCGTTTCCCCTGTTTTATGTCTTCATGCTAAGCTAGGCTAATCGTATTCTGACGCCCCTTGCATGCTGACATGAGGTTGATATCAATCTTCTCCACTCACTCTCAAAAAGCAAGTTAATGAGTATATTTCCAAACAATTGCTTTGAGTAAAATACAGCCATTTTATGGGCACTTAAGCAACACATAAGCAAGTTTTTCTACTTCTACCAGCTTGTAATGGCCCAAAGCAAATCCCACCTGGTACTAAATTCCTTATTTGGGTCTCCCTGCTGTATGAGAGTGGTAGTAATGCTGACTGAATCTCTTCATCTACCTTCATCGTCCCTTGGTAGAGAAACAGTTCGGTGACATAGACCGCTTTCATCTTTGTATTCTATGCATGCCATTTCACCTTCTTAGACTTTGAATGGTTGGGTGTCTAGGCCAAGAGCTCCATCTCTCATTTTCTGGCGTACTTTGCTGGCAGAGGTTGAAAAGCTGTTGACTATTCAGCACAGATGCGCTGCTGCTTATTAGGAAGCAGCCGGAGGGAGCTGGTTGTTTGGGACAGAAAAACCTCAGGGGCACTGAAGGGGAAAAAAAACTTGTGACATGCAGTTTTCTTCAAACAGCTCGGGTTGTACATGGCCTTTCTTTCTTTATTAACATTGTGTTTATTTGATTAATGCCAAATTAATTAAATCTCAGGACTTTGCTTTTATGTGTGCCAATTAAAAAAGGGTAAGATTACAACACAGGGAGCGAAATATATAAGTAACTCATGCACTTTCACAATTCATGGAGAAGTGAATCCATCATGGGAATATGGCATCTGGCGAAAGTAGATAAGGATAGAGATTTTACTTACATCAACCACTACTTTATGAGAGGCAGCCTGAAGGCTCCCTCACGTCGTCAGGCTATGAGATCACCGTTTGAGCTGCAACACTGGTCCTGCTTGACGCCCACTGTTACTGTTTATTTTATTAGTATTAATATTTATTAGTTTATTTTTATTAGTCACACTTCTATTATCATTACTGCTATTAATCTCATTCTATTACATTCACTTCTGCTACTATTGTTATTAGTAGTCATATTTCTATTATAATTATTATAATTATTATTATAGTTGTTAATGTTGTTGTTGTTGCTGTACATATCTCTCTATCTCTTGCGCTCTCTCTCTTTCTTCACATTAAAGGGGAGGTTTTTTTTTTATCTTGCTACAGTCGCTCATTATGGAATGTTGAGTTCACTCTAAAGACTTACAATAATTGCATTCAACCGTGTGGGAACAGATGAGCTTGCACTCTGTGAAGAAAGATGTGCAGAGCTTTTGCTGCAAACACTTTGTTGAGTGGTAGCCATGCAAGGCCACCTGTGTTGTGAGGCAAAAGCAAGCGGATCGGCAGTAACCAAACATGGCGGACGGGCTGGGGTGTTTGGTTAATTTTTTGACACGGGACGCTTCCTTTAGTCGCCTGTCAGTGGCGTCATATGACCTTTCACCCTCTAGTTACTCATGACTTCCGTCAGAACACGGTCACCCAGATGATATATACTGTACTACTGTGTCACAAAAAGAAATACTTGTGACCATAATACTGCTTTTTTTGCTACACAACATAATTTTGTGATTAATTACATGCCACTTTGCAACACAGTAATACACCAGAGACCTTAATTTTTGTTACATTTCAACATCGAGCCAGCTTAACTTTACTGCAACGTGTTGGTTGACAAGTAGCTAACGCTAATGCTAGGTGGGTAACATTAGTGGACGGGCTTGGGTGTTTGGTTTGACCAAGTCCTATGTAGGGTGGGCCTAAGCCATTCACAGCACGGTAGGTCAAGTATCAGTGTCTTGAATTTGAATTTGAATTTTTTATTTTTCACAAAAACGTAAAGTAAGAAACCTCAATTAAAAGATTGCTTATGAGGAGTAGTGAAACTACTATAGAGATCTGAACCTTTTGCACCAACTCTGGTTCAGTTGGTTCTGTGCAGGTTACAACAGAGCACCACTGTGCCAGGAAGGTTTGTGGAGACAGATGATACCCCTCATACCAGAGGAATCCCAGAATCAAAGGCTTTGTCCGTGGGGGTGCCGCTCCCACTGTTCAACCTCAACCTTGTGTTTTTCTGCAGGTCTTTTAGTAAAGCCATACCGTACATGCTCAGTGGTGACATTTCCCTATTATTTCAGACGTTTTTGGTTTCTAAAGTTGTACTTTTTTTTTTATTATACTTTATTAATCCCACAGGGGGAAACTACACTTTTCACTCAGTTATTGTTGCACACATTACAAACAGGCCTGAATTACACCCACATGCTCAGGACCTACACATGCACTACTGGAGAGATGTCAGAGTGAGGGGGCTGCCCATGGAAAGGCGCCCCGA
>NC_045735.1:3228569-3242149 GCF_008692095.1 Etheostoma spectabile
GTTCGGTGCCTTGCTCAAGAGCACCTTGGCAGTGCCCAGGAGATGAACCACATGGATGTGTGTCATACTGTGTATCAGGGAGGTTCATGCTTGTTGGGGTCATGGACTTTAATTACATTTTATTTCTAAATGTTTTCTATATCTCTTATGGGTTATGTCAATCAAACCAGTCTATTCTACCTCTATGGTGACTACTACTAATTTACATTGTTCTTGATTCAAGACTCTTCATGAACTCAGTGTAAATAAGTTCACATAAGATTAAACAAATGATTCCTGTTTACATACAAGACAGGAAGAACTAATTGAGTCAAGTCACGTCAAGCTCTAGTGATAAGAACAACCCCATGAAGTGGGCAAAGAAAAACTTCTTTAACCCTTAAACAGGAACAAAAGAGAAAATCCTTGGGATGCACACACAGGGGGAGACCCAGATCCTGGCTTCATAGGTATAGTAACTGGGCATTATGATACAACCAGATTCGTGATTCAAGGCCAATATGGCCTGAACTTTTTGGTATGTTACTCCATCGATTATCACGGAGGTACCCCGGGCCACTGATGCCCTTTTGGCTTTAAATGAGATTAAGCCAGGTTTACAAACAGGAGTGTTTCTCCTGTGGTCAAAATGTTTCATGTTTCCACTCAGAAGGCAGTTGTGTTGTTACAAATGTAGTGCAGAACGGGGAATGGATCAGAACTTGATGGAGGGACATCTCATTGTTTTCAAGGCTATTATTTTTGACGAGGCGAGTGAAGTGTGGGAATAGCAGTAAACCTTGTTCAATCAGTTACAAGGAGAAAAAGACACAATTGTCTTCCATTTAGACAAGACGAGTGTGTCTTTTTTTGTTGTTGGTATGTCTCTGCCAGGAGAAATCTGGGCCGCAAAACAGAAAACACTTGAATAGATCCATTCAGGGCGAGGCCAGTAAATTAATCTGTCAATCAAGGCTACGCTCTTTCTGGAAAACACACCGATCCTTCTCTCAGGTTAAGAAGGCTTTGATGAATGCAGAAACTCTTTGTGCCACATCACCAACCCCATGCCATTCAAACAACGTCAGAAACACTTTCTGTTTCTCTTGAACAGTGGAAAACGACAAGCTTGTAACATCATATATCTTGAAGCTGTTTGTGATCAGCAAGCCGAAAAAAACATGTAGATGAATTTTGAAGTTTGAAGTTTGTGTCAAATCATTTTTACTTTTTCTGTTCTTAATGTGAAATTAAATGGATTTAAATAAAAAAAAGGGATATATGAAATATTGAGCCAAGCTAAAAACAAAGACAGATGTTTTGTTGCACATGTTTTGTTATTCCTTCGGGTGGTGGTTGCCATTTTTATGAGTCGATGACTCAAGGTTACCTTTTTCCTAAAAAAATAAGTTAGCATTTGTTTTAGCTAACTTTCGTTCTAATCTACACACACATCCACAACTCATCCACAACTTTTGAAGGATGCAAGATCTGACTCTGGGGCTCAGCGCAAAAATAAATACACCATTTGACTGCTTCTTTGATACAATTTGATTTTTATCAATGCGCTACCTTCTGTTTTTTTTCCTACAATGTACAAGTTTAGTTTAAGACAAACTATGTGGCTAGATTCTGTTCTATGAATGATTTCTTACCTCAACATGTTGACCTTTGCACCTCCTAAAGGGCATTGTTGGACACCACACATTTCCTCCCATTTTTTCATGACTCCCATCCGTTCTCACACTCCAGCAGACCCTTGAGTAAAAGCCTCTAGGGGGTGCATTGTGGCAGCAGCTATTTTTGCCCTCATCTACCTTTACAGTCCTTCAATAGATGATGACTTATACTACCTAAAGAGGGCCGATCTCTGATTCAGGAGAAGAGAACAGTAGTGATATAAATGGCCTGCTGTGCACATCTCAAAGGAATGCAGTCAGCCCTCATTTCCACACTATGCATTGTTTCTGTTCTGCTGTATATGTGTCGCGTGGGAAATATGAGTTGTCGGCCAAACCCTATAATCAGATCAAACTACTTGATGTTCCAATCAGCACTGTCTGACACTCAGCATCTCAATTAGTGGTCTAAAGGTGTCAACTGTCCGTTGACTGTCCAGATATTTTGTCGGACTAGATCAACATATATGTTTAAATATTAAAATAAATATCAGATATCCAGTCATCTGATATGATGGAGGTTTCTGCTTGACCACAGCTGCAAGTTCCTTTTTGATAAATTGCACTATTTCTCTTGGTCAATAAAGCTTTGAATATTTTATACAAAAAATTGGTTCTAAATCCAACAATTTGCGGGTGGAAATTAAGACGGAGTTTCCCACCATCTTGAAAATGCTACTGTGACAGAATTCATTTGAAAACACTAAGTGCCTTACTAATGCTGAATTTCTGCAAGTTTGTTTAAAAATGTAATCAGTATCATCCTTTTAAAACCACAGTGTTCAAACCCAACTGTTCTCTGTGCTTTCTGTATCCGCTCATATCAGTTAACATGCACTTTTGAACTGCTGGAGATGCTGAGTGCTGGTCTTAGCAGACCGTTAACTGTGACTGAAACCAGAGAGTCCACAATAATGGCAACATTGATCACTGGCCATCTTTTCTCCGTCGCTGCCTTCAAAGCTTCCACTGCCATGAGAAATATTTCCGAAACAGAAAAGCAATCTTAATCTCGGTGAGAGGCTTTTCAACTTCACTTGTACCCTCCGGGGCCTGATGTGCTTTTAGTCTCGCTCTTTTTTCCTGACCTTGAGGCGAAGATAATGTGTTTGCTTGCTGAGGGGTTTCTGCATCCTCTTTGAGACACAGCAGCTGCTTGACCTAGCAATATGAATTAAAAGAGACATCAACTCATGTAATAAACAGGCACAAATTCTACACGAGAAGCTGTTTTATTCTGCTACACAGTCTATTTATGAATCCGTTTTTTTTTTACTGTGGGTAACATTTCAGTGTGGGTAATAATCCAGAAAGATTCCAAAACATGATAACCCCTGCTGATAGAGGTTAACTCTGATTTGGTCTCTGCTGACCTGCCGTGTATTTTCTGATGTGTGATCATCCGTATTGAAAGTGGCACAGAGACCGGAACCAAGGATTCCCAACTGCGCTTCAAAGCCCTGCAACTTTAGCGTTCCTGAAGGCTCCATATTAGCTGTGTGCCAACTGGTTTGTCCTCATTTAATGGAAAATTAAACCTCATATCAACTGACATGATAAGGGGTCATGTCAAGACCTATAATTTATTTATTCATTTATTTCTTATAGCTTTGACACATGCATGGCTTCAAGCTTGTCAAGTTGACATGCGTTTTGTGTGTGGGTGAGAAATAACACCTGACCCCCAAATTCCACTGGACGCGGAACGGAAGCGGATCCGCTCCGGAACGACGGCGGAGTCATTAGGTTTCTATTAAAATCAATGTGTGTACTTCCACCAAATGCGGAACGGCCGCGTCCCAGCTGTGGCGTTCCGCAGCCCTCCGGAGCAGATCCGCAGAGTTTCTATTTTTGCAGAACGCCGGAGAGCTCCACAGCAATTCAGCACACAGCAGATAGTGCGGGACAAGAAGCCGAGCACAGATAACACAACAAATAAAACATTCGGTCCATTTTCAAAATATTCCCCTGCACAACACCTTGAAAACATAGCAGAGTTTTTTCATCTCAATTGCTCTGGATGAAAACAAACTGCTATTTTGTGGTTCTATTCTACATGAATTTGCGAGATCTCGTGGTTCCTCGAGATTTCAGCTGTCAGTCATGGCTGCAGCCGTTCCGCAACAAATCCGGACTTGGTGGGTGCTGATGGACGGCGGAGCACGGAGCCGTCACGCAGCGGAGCCGATCCGCAGCCGTTCCGCATCCTGTGGAATTTGGGGGTAAGGGTAACTTTAGACATGCAAAATTCAACTCCAGCCAGTACAGTATGTAGGCCAAATGGTGTATGGCCAGAATGAGGCTCTTGGTGTCCAAAACATTTATTGTGGGCTAGTTATGAGAGCTAACACAACAATCATGCAAATTAAACAAGATGAATAATGAGAAATACATTATTGGTGTAATTGGTACACATAGGCCTACTGGTAAAAGCAAGCGATGATATCCTTTAGCACCAGTGACTTTTCTAAAAAACAAAAAAAGGTTTTGGTGTCAAATAGCTATAGATGCATGGACTTTGAGTGGACATTTACTATAATAGTACTGTTATGATTCAAAATGTTTCAAAAATAAATATTTACTGACGTTATTAATTGAGTTTAATTGATCATTACCTTCATGCTGAACCTGAAATATAAGTCTATATGAATGTACTGTGCTTTTAAATCTAATGTAGTTCCGGCCTACATCGTACGACCAATCAGCAGCTCTGACACACAACCTCTCCGAACGTTAGACAAATCACAGCTCGTCTTTCAACGCCAGTAGAGCAGTCCAGTTGTAGCAGTCTGGTAGGTATCACCTCCCGTCTACCAGCGCCACAAGCCTGTCCACCGTGCGACTGACACGGTGTGAAACACACAGTAAAATGCCCGCAAAGTGACTCGAGAGGAAGGCAGGACTGTCCGGACATTGGCACTGGATTCCGTGGAGGTTTTTTAACCGACAGACCCGAGTCTCCTGCGTAGTATCCGCAGCATTAGGTAGGTTTTTTGGCGCCGTGGTGTTGTTGCAATGTCCCTCTCCTTCCCTTTAGCCCAGGAGCTGCGACAATTAAACGCACATTTTTGGCTGGGGGTTTTGAATAAGCGTAATACGTCATTTTCATAGCTTTTATCGTAGTTTTCCTAGTAATTGCGGGTTATACAATTGTTCGTGTTTGGCATGGTAGCTATCAAGATTAATACAAAATTACCACGGCTGATAATCGCATAAAATCACATTAAGCCCATACATACGTGTAGCCGGGGGATGTATGTTGACAGATAGCGCCGTACGTGCCGCGCTCAGGGTCCTGTCTCGCGCTGAACTGTTATCGGATATCTGCCTTTATTATCGACAAACGTAGTTAGGTTACACACCTTAAAGATTAGCGAAGACATTTTACAAATGTTAAGAGGCAACTCTTTCACACGACATGCGGCTGGGCCACCAGGCAGTACATATTTCAGTTTAAATGAACTTAGAACATGTCCACGGAGCTGTTGTTATTGTCCTCTTTAGTACAAAATAGACCGTGCTGTGTTGCGGTAAAGAGCAGTAAAAATCTAAACTTCACATTAGTGGTTTAGTTACGTAGCTTACGTCGAATTAATGATAAGACCATAACATAAACAGACCCGGACTTTGTATAAACTACAGTAGGCCTATATTCTCCTGCTAATGTACGAGACATCTATTAAAGTTGAGAGTTTGTATTGTGGTTAGTACATTAATATGTATAATGGAATGCTTTGGGGTTACATATGTGTGTTTGTGGGGGTTTGAGTGCAGCAAGGGTTGGAAAAAATGACCCTGCTCAGTTAATCACATTGGTCAAGCGCATGCAAAGTATCCTGCATCATAGTTATTTTCTTGCCTCCTGTCAGACGCCTACCAAATCTCGCATTTTATGCTGTTGTGGACCAGTTAGATGTGGTCTCACATTGAACTTTCCATCATTATCAGACAGCAGTATTGTTTACCACTGAGTGAAATGATTATCACCATTGATAGCTTTGTACTTTTATTAAAAAGATGGCATACTAGCAAGAAAATATAGGAAATACTTGGTTCAGTGAAATTATTCAATGGATTTAAAAAAAAACAAAAAATTAAAAGATGCAATTGTAGCCTACTGGCTTACAATGATAAACAGTTTTGTAACAGTCATAGGAAAGCTGAAAGAGCAGTTTCCAGTGGCCAGCGTGAGGGGCATAGACTGCCAGTGTCTTGGTAGCCAGGAACACATCTGCTGTATGCAGGTGGTCTGGGGGACGGGGACACTCAAGTCCAGTTGAGTTCAGGGTGTTTCTCAGTAATGACTGCTCTCAGTGGGTCGGTTTCCACAGCTGCAGAGCTGGATCAGTTGGACTCAAACTCACTTATACTCTCATTTCCTTGTCTGAAAAGAACACCCACTGCTGCATCACAATTATTGCATTCAGTCAAGCAGCTGCCTGACCGCTGAGCCCAGCCAGGGTTTCAAGGGCCCATTTTTATGAAGTTCCTCAAAAGAGTGCTTGCTGCTCAAGGACTTACTGAGGTGGGGGCTCACATTCATCAAACCCCTCAGAATAATAGTGCTCATGGCCAGAGACTTCAGCAGATCTGCTGCACTGCTTGTTTTCACTGTGATACACTTGATTGATAGATCCCAGTTTGTTGACTGACTGTGAGTGAGGACAAATCCTTCAACTGGGCTCCTGTAGTTGTCTGCGGCTTCAAAGTGTACAGCTGAGACATCACAGCATTTTTGGTACTTTGCTGCCTTTCATAGCATTTGACCATTTTCTTGAGTTAAAGCTACCAAGCCCAGGAGAAGTAACATTATATCACATTTGAAGGCAGAAACAAGACAACATGGGTGTTCATGAGAAGTTTCCAGGAACAGTTGAGTACTAAGCCAACACGTTTTGTTACCACTCACACATTGGTCAGGTTTCCCCGGTGACTTGCCCTATCCGAAATGAATGGACCTATTATTATGTGTCTTTTAGTGTAGACGTAGTACAACTGCATGCAAGCAAAGTTCAAAGTTTGGGATGTCTTAATAGCACATGGTCTAATTCCTATCCAGATATTCAATGACATACAATTGATAATGACCAGACCTAACAGTTTGTGAACCTATAACCAGTAAATGCTTTCATCATTCTAAACAAGTAATAAAAGGGTAATGTTCAGCAGACTAGTCTTGGACAGGGAAAGCATTGCCAAGACACATGGTGAAATGTTGCAGAAATCTCAAAACATGACATGTAAAAGTCTAAGTCTTGCCTTTCACAATGAGTAATTGATTAGTTGATTGACAGGAAATGATCAACTGTTTTGGGAATTGATTAATTAATGCCATTTTCAAAACAACTCTGGTTCCAGCCCCTCCCGACGATGATTTTGCAACTGTTTATGTCATTGTAAATATAATGATTTGAAATGATGGACTGTTGCTTGGAAACATTGAAATCAACTCTAAGAACCATTTTGTGACAGTTTTTAATAGAACAAATAATTAATTGCAAAAATGATTGAGAGATTAATCTGTCATTAAAGTAGGGCTGGGCAATATATCAATATTATATTGATATTGTGACACAAGATTAGATATCGTCTTAGATTTTGGATACCATTATATTGTAATATGTCATGAGTGTTGTCTTTTCCTGTTTTTAAAGGCTGCATTACAGTACATTGATGTAATTATCTGAATTTACCAGACTGTTCTAGTTGTTTTATTATTTGCCTTTACCCACTTAGTTATTATATCTACATTACTGATGAATATTTGTAAAAAATCGTATTGTGTAAATATTTTGTGAAAGCACCAATAGTCATCCCTACAGTATCTATAACGAGCTTTTTGGTCCAAAATAGCGTGATATTTAATTTTCCCCATATCGCCCAGCTCTACATGAAAGTAATCCTTGATTGCAGCCACACTCAAATAAAACACAAATAGCTGCCATTTACTTTTTTATATTTTACTGTAATAACCCCCAAATAAGCAATAATATCCAAATGTATAACAGAGCAGTGCAGCATGGAGGAGGTCACTGCAACTTTGGATAATTACATACCTAATAGAACTACCATATTAGCTTACTGCAGAGATATTGGTATGGGTGTATATGTTGGGCAATAAGTAACAAGAAATTGCTTTATAGAAATGACAACTAGGAATGAAGATGAAGATTGGTACTACTGCACACCGTTCTTTCTCACACCTTCACCTCTGATCTCTCAGACACAGGGGAGTGCGTGCATGTGGCTATTGAAGGAGACATGGGATGGGAGTGATGTCTTGTGAGGCAGAGATGTGAAATATTTTGGCTGTGGAACCGCCCGGTCCAGTTGCCAGAGTAAAGGCTGACCAAAAAGATCTTTACTTGGGACAGAGCACGTAGTTATCCTTGGTTAAATGAGGTTTCTGTAGTATTTTAATATTCTGCTTTACATTTTATTTTCTTGAATAATTTGTAGTGTAATGTAAATTTTGTCAAACATAAACTACTTAAGATCCATATGGGTCAGTGGAATAAGATAATGCACAGAAACTATGTCCAAATCAAAGAAGATTACTACTCAGAACCTTTTGTTTTTATAAATGAAGTGTGCTGGGAGGCCACAAGTCCTTATGTAGTAAGTTAAGAACTGGTACCTTACCACTGACTATTAGATCAAAGTACGTAGAGAATGTTTTTTTGTATGATCTTGGTGTTATTGAGGATGAATTTCATTTTGTTTTCCATTGCCCCATGAACAGTGACATAAGGAATCAACATTAACATCTTTGACAGGAGCAAACAAATGATACCTATCTCAAGCAAGTTTCATGTCCTAGAAAGTTGCTAGTCATAGAAAAGTGAAATGAGAGAAATCCCTGCCTGCTTGGACAGCTGGGAAACACAATTTACTATATGATTTTAGAACAATCAACAGTGAAGTAGGTAGGATTTGTTGTAAATATTGTCGGCAAATATACGAACCGTTAGTTGGGTCCTGGAAGAATCCAATAAAAACAGTCTCCAGAGCAACACTCCTACACGGACAACCCTGGCAGCCTTGATTGTGTCTCACTGCCTTACAAATGGTATTCATACTAGTTGACTAAAGGCTTCCCACTCAGTGCTCAGTACACCCCTCCCCCACATAACACATTTACACACTGTCTAGTCATTGGCAGATTTACTCCACCGTGTTTCTTAGCCAGTCACTTTACTGATTAGTGATGTGTCATTGTTTTATAACCCCTGCATTGTGATAGTGAGTATACATCTGCTGGGTTTTCACCTGCACCGTGAAGGAGAAGTTGATTTACCTGTGAGTGTTGCATTGCTTTAACAGGTGATATTGAAACAGACATATTCCAAATAAGCAGTTGTACAGTTGAAGTGCTATGGTTTAAAATGTGACCACTTCCTGTGTGAACTGCATGTGTACTGGCAGGGAGTAGTTTTGGGGAGTGACAGTTCACCCGATTCACGATAGAGGAAGCAGGATGCTTCTGCAGAGGCAGGATAGTGACATATTACACATCTGCAGAACCATGTAAGGTCAACAACAAGTCAAGCAGAAATTCTTTAGTCTGCTGGACCTTCAGATTCAGATCAAATCAGATCCCAGATCTGCCATCAGCATACAAATGGGTTTCAAATGAAAAAGACGAAACAACATAAAGTTTCAGTGCTCCTTGTCAAAGATTCCGACTCCCAAGTGTGTGGAACTCTACTGGAGGGATTAATAGCATTATTTCAAAAGATATTCCCTTATTTAAGTTTTAGATGATATTAGTGGAGCGCTGTCCAACACATTGCTCCAAAATCGCCCATAGGTGTTCAGTTGAGGTCGGGTAACTGTGAAAGCATGTGATTCACATTCTTTTCATGCTCCTCAAATTATTCAGTGAGTTTGTGCCCTCTGTGGAAACATCTGCAGTGGTTATGTTTTCTCAACATATATTCAGTGTTTTTAGTCTTAAGGTGTATGCTCCTTAAAAAAATTGGTGTGAAACAATCTATATCTGTGGTTAGTTCAGAGTTTGTAGGTTTCAGCTGTTCTTCAGGTTTGTTCATAGTTCAATGGTTCAGCAGCCTGTTAAGACAGTTGCCCATGACATGGTTGTGCATTATCGCCCTAGCATAACGGAGAGGCTCTTGTCAGAGGGAGAACTTGAAACACTGCAGCTAATGGTTTGTGCAAATGCTGACCTTTGAACTAAGCTCAGAAACCCACTGCCGTTCCTTCCTTTTCAAATAAAATTACCTGTAATGTGATACCAGAGTTCAGTTCAGTATAAGTCATGTTCACTCACATTTATGAGCGAAGACGAAAATAACCTTTTTCACATTTGGAGTTTTTATGTAGATAATTTGCAGCCTTCTATATAGAAAGATGGGTTCTTTTTTTCATACGTCCGAGTATGGCAGTTTCTAATGCTGTTAGCTAATCCCAATAAAGCAACTACTGCCTGTTTTAGTCAAACTTTTTAATCTTCATCCCTTCCTCATCCTTTGCTCGTGATTTCATGAGTATGATTATTTCATGTGGTTAAAGGGACACAGGCATAACATTCAAAACGCCTCATTAATTTGGTCCAAACATGTAGGCTGACTGTGAATATAATGCAACTCAAATAAAACAACTATTTTTGGCGCTGCAGGCTCAGTGATTAAACAAATATTAAAGGACATGAATCTTGCCAGGGGGCTTGGTTTTTGTCCTGTTAAAAGAAATGTCAGATTGTCTCAGTTTTAATTGCGCACCATCCATTATGAACACAGACCAGAGGCCTGTGCTACAAAGCAAGTTTGGTGTTAACGAGGTAACTTCAGGTTCCAGGGTTCTAGGGTCCAATCCAGGGTTTTCTGTATCACAACAGTGGATCACTTATTACCAGGTTAAATTACCGTGGCAACTTATGCTGAACACCTTACCTGGTCGGGAGCAGGTTATGTTGGAGATCAGAGATCAACCAATGTAAAAGCACTGCCTACTGACCAATTAATACTATTATGTTTTAATATTTTCTATTTGCTCTCAGATTGCTTACCACTGCCAGTTTATGGAAAGCACAAGTGTAATAATGGTCAGATCTTATGCCTGATTGATGGGGAAGTGATATTGATAAGCGTTGTGATTTACGCATAACAGCGTAGGATTTTCTTGTCAGCTTTCCTTCCTGTTTAAGGAACCAGTGACTGTATTGCGTTTTGCGTGTAAAACTGTGTCTGTGTTCTTCATATTTATTTAGAATTATAGTTTGCTCTTCTTATGTAAAATATGCTGCTCTGGTAGATGTTTGTGATTGTTCATGCTGTGCAAACATCGCCTCTTTTATGTGAACGCTCACGCTGCTGGATTGGGAAACCCCGGGTTGATTGAACTAGTTAACCACCGTCGTGACACGGCTTATGCGGGACACGGTTGTTAGAGTTAGTGAAGCCGGTAACTGAAAAAAATCCAGGGCATGTTGATCTTGATTCGTAGTACAGGCTTCTGGTCCCTTCACATAAACATAAACATTGTGACAGATGCGTAAGCAAATGAAATCCCCTGGGGACTCAAGGTTGGCTCAAGGTTTGTACACATAATGGGGGAGGAGGACGACTGTGTTTGCCCTCATCTGCATCTTATTTTCTATATAATCCCAGCACATAATGCTGGGATGTAGAGGAACAGTAGCCATGCATTAGGAAGCAGACAGTCGACACCGTTGGATTAGTTTGCTCACAGTGAATCATGACTTGGACGACTGGAACAATTGTCTCTTGGCTGAAGAGACATCTCTTCCTCCTGTCATACAGTCTAGTTGGAGGTTAAATGGGTTTGTTCATAGCCTGTGATTTATGGCAGAGCCTGAGGGGCAGAGGTTGTGGTCAGGGTAATGGCCGCAGTCCTGCTGGTTGACCCTGCAGTTGTGTGGACGTTTAGGAATGTACCAGATCACAGATCTGATTGGAAACTTAATTGAGGATGGATCATTTGTCAGTAAGAGGATGACAATTGGAGACCAGGGCTGCACAACCATGGCCTTCTGTTTCTCTGTAACATTGAATTTAAGGTTATTATTTCAAATTATATTCCAAACTATGTTGTATGTTAGCTCCTGGATATTGGTAACATGGTGTATGTTGTGAGTTTTTGAAAGCTTATGCCAATGCAGGTTTTGCTGTTCTTGAATTAAAGCTACTGATACCTTTATGGTACTTTTTGGTGATGGTATTTTAACAATCACAGATAGTCAGTGTTCCTTCCATTCTAATGCCTTTTAGTGTTAGCAGGTAAAAATATTATTTGAACTAGAACAACTGCACTGAAACCTCCTGGAACATCAGTCTCAGTCCTTTTCCAGGGGAAAGTGTAAACAAGGACACAGCCATTGATGCAAAGCACCAGAAAGCAGGCCAGTCCAGTATCATCTGTTATGCAGAGCTGCAGCAGCAGTTCCAAACCTGCTGTTTTTCAACTGCAATTCCAGTCCCATCTGGGCCACCTTTAGGCAACGAAAGGAACACCAGGTGCAGCTAAAGAAGATGATGATGCTGCTGTTGATGACAATGCGCGCCATCTACAGCCAAAGAAAAGTTTGATACTCCCTTGTGAAGGCACTCTTACCTCCTCAACACTGTCTTTTTAGTTTGCCTTCTTTCCTGACATACCAAGATTAGCACTCCGGTAGACATGCCTGCGTGTAAACACAGTAATGCGCGTCTCAGCTGCACTGTGTATGTAAAGAAAAGACGTTTGGAGATGCCTCTGAAGTGGAAGGACTTTACCGGACGAGTAATGTGCCAGTTTATCACTTTTGACAGTTTTTTTCTGACAACATCCAAGCAGCTCTACTGTATACCTATTAGGGTTGATCGTGGTTAAAAATCCGTTTAAATGTGTAAAGATTACAACTGGTTAAGATAAAAAAGGAATCGCGATGCAAGTTTTAAACAGTCTAGGGCATGACGCCAGCTAACATTACACAATACGCTAGTCTACCGTTAGCAAGTAACGTTAGCTGACTTAAGCACGGTTAAAATGCTGACAGCTAAACAGTGTAATGTGTGACTGTATTTCACTGGAAAGGATTCCAAAACCGGGAAGTACAACAGTCTGCAGCTAAAGACACAGAAAAGACTTTGAGACAGCATGGACACTGCCGCTGTCGGATAAGATTGTGTTGCGTTCAATGTTATTTTAAAATACCCTTCTGCCATCTAGTGTTTCTTGTTTTTGTCGTTTAACTGCAAATGACTGGTAAGAAAAGTTGCTATAAGTTATTGATATTACATTTTAAATAAATCATTAAATGTAACCAAATGGCCTTAGCAATAAACAGCAAATTTTTATTTTTGTTGCACTTTTGATAAGAGGACACTTCTGCTGTTATGCACAGTTGATATGAATAAAGGAAGATTTTTATTGTGTTAAAAAAAATCTTGAGACAATCATATTGTGAACTTAAAATCGTGATTTGTAGCTAATCATGATTTGATTGTATCGTAACATCCATAACTCCTAATGTAGAATTTGGTTATATCTACACTTGATTAAAAACGTGTTTGAGCTTGCGGATGTCATGATTCCAACAGGCCTCATTAGGAAGAATAAAGTTCTAAATATAGTGAGCGGAGGTATTTAATGTGCCTGATTATGTTGTAAAATGTGAGGGTGAAAGTGGGGCACCCTGGCTCACCCCCCCACATTTGGTTTATTTTGAATCTCTCCAATCTTCCATAAGAGGCAACACACAGTGTTATATAGACTGCCCACAACAGCTGATTTTCTGCTGCCTGGGCCAGACATTCATTGATAAATCATTGGAACATAGTTATTTTTTTTCTTTATTTGATAATGACAGTGGATAGACAAGAAACAGGGAGCGAAAGAGAGGGGATGACACGCAGCAAAGGGCCGCAGGCCGGACTCAAACCCGGGCCGCTGCAAAGGACT
>NC_045735.1:3242159-3251931 GCF_008692095.1 Etheostoma spectabile
GGGGCGCACGCTCTTACTGGGTGAGATATGGAGGCCGTCACTCATTGGAACATTTAATCAAAGAAACGTTTTAACTTGGCTGGCATTCTTATTAAGCAATGTATTTCAGAGTTGAAATTATTGAGAAGTGAGAGGAAACTTTGTGTAATGCTGGTTTCCTGCTGTTATGTTGTTTTCCTTACCATTATCACAGAGCTCCCACACCAGGGCTTCATGGGGTGCAGACTCGCCCTCGTTATTAAGTGTTGATGTGGTTTGGTTTCACCATCGCTCCATGGAGAGCAGCCTCAGCCTCAGCCGCCACTGCTTCCCATAACAGATCAATGGAAAAAAAATACCCTGCAAGGAGGATACAATATCCGTAACAGGAGAGAAGAGCCTCAATTAATTTAACACAAACAGTTCAGTCTCGGTGCAAGATGTAACACGACACTGCTCAGAATCTTAGCCACAGTTTATTAGTCAGGCATTCATAGTGCTTCCCTTCTAAAGAGATTCCATCTCAAATCGTTATATCCATTTTCTTTTTTCCTCCTTTTTGTATTTTAACAAGTATATCAATTATGCAATGCAGAATTTAAGACAAAAATACACCAAATAACCCTAAAGTGTCTGTTGTTTGGATGTTACTCTTTTTCCACAATACTTGTTTTAACTAGCATATAGACAATGTGATGTCACGTTTAGATATTTGCAACTAAAAAAGTTAAATCAGTTGTATTTCCAGGTACTTTTAGTTTGTCCCCAGCTTTAATAGTACATACCTTTTTATTTAGGCCTGCAAATGATCAATTCATCAATATGGATGAATATAATTTAGGATATATATATTAGGATATATGTAATTTAATGATTTGTGTTTATGAACATTGAATAATTCAGAACTAATCACTGTAAACTGTATTTGCGGCTTCAGACAGCTTTCCCTCTTATGTACAGTATATCACATACTACTTGTTGTATAAGAAGAGTGCTGGCCTGTGATGACACCAGTGACTCATCTGTTGTTGTCTTTATCACCTTCCACATATTTGTTTCACACCTTTCATTGCTTACTTTTCACTATCCACTACACACCTGCTTCGCTTCCTTTCATTTCCTGCAAAACTCTTCCAGTTCTGTTCACTATTATCGGTAGTTAGTATACTATAATTTTTTGGTTGCTTTTCTGTCTGTATCATTCCGTGCAGCTGCTGTTTTGGTAAGGTCTTCCTAGGAAAATATAAAGCCTCAGTGAAACTTACCTGAATTAGCCTCCCAGATTGATGTATCTAACCGCAAAAGTGAATCAGAAGATTGACTCTCCCTTTAAGGGCCTTTGCAGCAGCGTTGGGGAAACGGCAGGCCCCTTTTGTACTCCCACTAATAGACTAAAGGTGTTGGCAGCCTGGCATTCTTTGTGACTTCCCCTCAAACACTGAATCACCACGGAGAAGACACAGAGATGTGAGAGTGCGTGGGTGGGCTCAAAGAAAAGACAAAGCCTGACGACAGGAAAAGAAAGAAATAAACATTGTCAGATGCTGCACTGTAAGAACCTTTTCCACAAACCTCCGTCACAGTGCAGAGGTAACACCTGAAGCATTTATCTGCAGCTTAGTCTTGCATGAGCTCCCTTTCACCGAGAGGCTAATGCAAGGAATTAGCTGTAATGTTCTGTTGTGAAATGCTCCTCACTTGTGTAACTACGAGTTACCGGTTGAGGATGTTTGCTTAAAATCAGCCACTTGGCTCATTAGGTACGATTTAACCCACTGAGAAGAACTTGGTAACCTGGTGTCAGAGGAGAAACCGATGGAAGAGTGATGCATGATGATCTTCCATGATCTGTCCCTGCCTAGGTAAACGCATTCAAATGCAGTACGCAATATATGGACAGTTAGTTGGATTCATCTTATCGAGCGCACTCTGACTAAGTGATATTCAGCACATTACCTATTTAATTGCCTAAACATTTAAATGTTGTTTCATTCATTAAAAAAAATCTTTTTCCTTTGGTCATTTTTAAAAGTAGCGTAACAAGCTAGTACCCACACTTACCCCCAGTCTAGAATGCAAGTGTGTCAGACGTTGTTTTTTTATCACAATAAATGCGGAAATGCGAGGTTGATGCATAATAAAACGTTACTACAATTCACTACACATTTCAGGGTTTAATCATTATTTTTATCAAATGTATTGTTATTAATTATTAAGATTTTCTGTGCTGCCCAACTGGACAATGGTAGGGGGAAACACTGCTTTAACTGTAGCCAAATTCATCCAACAAGTATTCAGAGATTCTCCAAGCATTTATTCTCCTTGAATAGCATTAAGATCACGGAATTCTCACATTGACTAACCATAATAGAAATGATGATGGATGTGATGGCTTTGTGATTTAGTTAATCCTCTTTTTGAATTTCTTTGGTACCATTACCATCCAAACCTGAAGGATTTAGATATTTTGAAAATTGCCCAGCAATGTCTTCTTCATTTCGTTTTGTGCTTTACCCAGTGTGTGGTTTTGTCAGGGCTGGGCACAGATGGAAATTGTTGATTTCTGCCTCCGTCAGCAGTCAGTGTTGCCTGCCAAACATTTACTCTGAAAAGCATTTCGTAACATAGCTGTATGTATGTGAAGACCTTGTGATCTCCATGTATCTTCAGACTTTCACACACTCCTCCTAGGACACTACATGCCATTTAGCAGATAAGTATTTGCTGGGAAGGCACAAAGTCCCTAATTAAAACATTGTGAGTTAGAAAAAAGATGACCATGGCTTGCATCATTCTGTTGTTTTCTACCCAGACAAAAATGCATCCAAGCAGTCCTTCAAATACCTTGAAGGGGGAGTGTGCTGCACTGTGTTCGTTGCTCTGGTGTGATGAACAGCAGCCCGTCACATAGTGATGCCAGAGTCCCTGTTGTGGCACTGCTGCAGAACAATGCTGACAGAGCCTGCTAACCATCATGTTCATGATGACGTGGAACATGTGTAAACAGACAGCAGTGTATATAAAGTGACTGGATTTGGAGGCTAAAACATTTTATTCCTAGACCATATAAGTGAATCTATACTTTATTGGTTAACAGCAGCTAGTATAATAGTATAGTATAAGTATTATAATATGTCCTGTGCGTTTTAGCTATCTTGTTAAGAGAAGAAAAAGACGCACTTTATTAATCCCCCAACATTTTGCACTCTGTTGTTACACACAAGGGTTTGGAGGGTTACTTGTAAAAACTTAGTCAGGAACCTAGTCCAAGTATGACAATATTAAAGTGACGTAACTTGATTACTGTCTGTTAGTTTTGGATTACCTCAAAACCAAATATGCAAATAAAGACTATAGCAAAGAAAGACTGTATCAGTAAGATGACTTTTATTCAAACTTAGGGCCAGATGTATAAATGATGTGGACATTTATATAGGATTATGCAGTGAGAATGTGTGCACCTCATGCATGCTTCAGACCAGGCGTACAAACAGTTCTCTAGAGCAAGCTGCTAAGTAGGAGATTAAACAAGGTGACATCATCTTCCAGTAAAACATTGTTGTTTAGGTTCCTTGCCAATTTCACTGATAGTGTTATTATTTTGCAATCTTGGGGATGCAAACTTTGCATTTCAGTAAAAATCGCTGTTTTGAATTCCAAATAGGTCACTCCCAACATTGATTTTGTTCCACACAGAATGTGGTTTGTAAGTGAGGCACTCCTGTGCACTGACCTGCTGTTTTTCCCCCTGGGCCCTCCCTCCTCTCCCATCCAGGCCGTTTGTTCAGGAGGGTGACTGTGGCTGCATGGCCGGAACAGAGAAAACCCTTTAACAAATAAGCTGTAGTAAGCCAGCCGCTTTTACTTCCCAACGCCAGAGGAAAAGCTGTCAGCCAGTCCACTGTGGTGTGTAGAATTTATGTGCGGCAAGTGTTTTTTGTGTGTTTGTTTTGTGGAAGTACACATTTCCTTATGTACAGAATGAGTTTGTGTGCATGCCTGTGTCAGAATTAGAGGCTGAGGGCTAAATGTCATAGATGATGTATGTGCTACCTGAGAATCAAAGCCAGAGTGATGTATAACAAGATAAAACATAGAGCTATCCTCGGTTAAATGCACAGATCTGTGGTTCTACATTCCTGTTGTTTTGTTAGCAGAAAGTCTCATTTATCTTTCAGTGTGCATTTAATTCTTTCTACTGACTCCATAAAGGTCTGGAGACAGAGTTCATTAGTTTTTGTTCTGGTGGCATCTCCATTGTCAACTGTTTGAAGCAGTTCTGTGTCAATTTTGTGATTCAAGACCCTCTGCAAAGTGAAATTGCACATAGTAATGTTGGCCTTAGATCACAAAGCCTGTCAAATAAAGAGAATGTGATGATCACTCTCCGTCACAATATTTTTTCTGTAGATTTGTTCTGAGATACGTGCATGCAATAATGACAGTGGAGTGTCCCGGACATCTGTCACATGAGTTAGCTTAAGATTTACGACATGAAATGGTACTTTTGATTAGGGTTTGTTGTTAACTTTGCTTGAGGAATGTTGCCCTAGTGCATAATAAGAACTAACGGTTTTATTGTGTTTTGTGCCACAATCCAGGCCTCATGGAGCTGGGGACTCAACGCCTGTTGTGCACCAGGGAGCTCGATCCATGCTCAGTTCCCAGCAAGCAACCATAAAGGGTGGGAACTTAATTACCCTTCAGTTCCTTTGTCCCATCCCTCCCCCTAAATTGCCCCTGTGGTGATATTGTACTCTCCCGCCTGTGGCCCGCAACATGATTGGCAAGTTGAAACAGAACATGCTGGTGGCCTGTCTGGTCATCAGCTCGGTCACAGTCTTCTACCTGGGCCGCCATGCCATGGAGTGCCACCATCGCATCGAAGAGCGCAGCCAGCCGGGCGGTATCCTGCCTTTGTCAGCGCTGGGAGGCAGCATGCGGACCACCTTACGGACAGGTCAGAATCTCAGCTCACCTTTTGTTTACAACAAAGACATGCCACTCATCTTCATCGGTGGAGTGCCCCGCAGCGGGACCACGCTAATGCGAGCCATGCTGGACGCCCACCCTGAGGTGCGCTGTGGCGAAGAGACTCGCGTCATCCCTCGTATCCTGGCCATGAAGCAGATGTGGAGCCGCTCGGGCCGGGAAAAGATGCGTCTGGACGAGGCCGGTGTGACAGATGAGGTGCTGGACGCCGCCATGCAGGCCTTCCTGCTGGAAATCATTGTCAAACATGGAGAGCCCGCCAACTTTCTCTGCAACAAGGACCCTTTTGCTTTGAAGTCGCTTTCCTACCTGGCCAAGATCTTTCCCCATGCCAAGTTTGTACTCATGATTCGTGACGGCCGGGCTTCAGTCCACTCCATGATCTCACGGAAGGTGACCATTGCCGGCTTTGACCTGGGCAGCTACCGGGACTGCCTGACCAAGTGGAATCGGGCCATAGAGACCATGTACACTCAGTGCCTGGAGGCAGCGGACAAATGCCTACCTATGCACTACGAACAGTTGGTCCTTCATCCTGAGAAATGGATGAAAACACTGCTGAAATTCCTTGATGTTCCTTGGAATGATGCTGTTCTCCACCATGAGGAGCTCATCGGGAAAGCAGGAGGAGTGTCCCTCTCCAAGTAAGTAATGTTGACAACTCCTAGAACATGTTCTTTTTATCTCTCCCTCGCCCAAAACCCAAGCCCTGACGTCTTGTTATGTACTAATACTTTGATGGTGATAGTTGCAGCAAGGATGTAAAGGGACCTTCACCATGACTTGTGTTTCGGTGTTAGTGTCTTCTAGAGTCTTAAAGTGACAAAAATATGTTGTAGCAAAAAAGATAATGACTAATCGGTGGCCCTGTCTAATGAGAGGGAATCTGTAGACTGATTTGGTCGATTTTAGTTGAACTTTCACGTTTCATTGTTTTCACTGTAATTGTAGCCACAGAGTAAAACATAAGTCTGGCTATTGTCACTGCGTCTTCTTTGATCTCCCGTGTTTGTAACTCTGGCAGAGACTTGTCCATGTTCTTAAACCAGAACTCTTTAATTTAGAGTAATTACAACATTGGCCCTTGTAATGCCTTTTCAAGAATAGATTTTTTTCTGTAAGCTGTTCCCACCAACTGCAAATTAATACCTCCATTAGTTTCTTGTTGTTCTTTGTTTGTTAAGTGCACTACCTTGTAAAGTAGGGTTAAACAGCCCCTTGTCTGTACCACTGTATGTTTAAACTAAGCTTTGAGGCCATTTAGGTACTTCCAACACTCTGAAGTAGTTATTACCAGTGATGACACACTGAATCAGCATCCATCACTGTGTAATGCTGTGATTTGTTTTCAGTTCTTTTTTTGTCAGTGGTTTCTTGCCATTTTGGACACGTAAACGGTTTGGAATGCAGTGTCAGGAAGCTGCCTGCTATCTATGTGACAAACCAGTGGATTCATGTTGATGCTGATAATGAGCAGCAGAGGCTTTGTTTTTACTAGATGCTTTCTCTAAAGCTGCAGAGTTATTAAATAGCTCATTGCAGCCGTAATGGTGGTTCGATACATATTTGCTATTGTAAGAAGTTATGATTCATGCCACATGCTCCACAGGCTAAGCTGGGCCTGCCTTTCTCAGTGCAATAGAAATGAGCTTGGACATGCCCATGTCTATTCAGCTTTTAGGTACTTGGCCTGGAGTGTTACATGTAGGCTAGATAGTGGGATTGTACTAAATGTCATTAGTATTTTTATTGTTTTATTTTAATTTTTTACATTCAGAGCTTCTGTTGAGGTTTTTCAATGAAGCTTTGCATGTCTGTTGTCATTTTTTGTGACACCATAACTAGGGCTGCACGATATGACAAAATATGCGATATGCCATAAAGTTGAATATCGTGATAACAATGTGTCTTGCTGCTTTCTACTAAAGTACAACAATTTGCTTGTTGAATTTAAAACAAATGAAAGGAAATCATTTCCAACATTCATTTATTGATTAAATTGAATATTAAAGGTACCACTAAAAAAAGTGAGTTTTCTATTATCTACTGATATTTTCTTCCAACTAACACAAACAATTGCCTTTCGCAATATGTATATTGTACCAGTTGATACTGCGATGATGGTAGAAAGAACAATGTATTGCAGCCCTAATCATCACACTGAAAAAATGTGATGTCATTTGTGGTGCTGTTAGATTGTAGCTAAACTGCCTTGTCAATACAGGTGCGTGCCTCCCTTTGTGTACGTCAAGCGCTAGAGCAAACTAACTAAAAAAAATTTGACCACAGTGAAAATCTAATAACTTAGATATTAACATGTTGTGAATTTTGGAAATTATTACATCTAAATTTTTCAGTACATTTGACTGTAGAATGCTATGGAGTTCTTGGAAATGTTTTGATCAACATTGGGAACCATCCTATGCAGACACCACTGGAATCTAATGCTACAATTAGTATAATACTTATAATATCAGTGTAGCCTGCCTAATGTAACCTTATCTGCAAATGTGCAGAAATATTGGGTTAACCATGATTGAACAGATGGAAGAAAAACATTTGGAACTTGAATCTCAACTTTATGATTGAAGCTTCGAACTATTCGGTGCAGCCGTAGTACGTAGCAGTGTGTCAAGTTGTATATATCACTTTCTCTTTAATATCAGTTCCCGCAGGCCTTAAAGCTAAGCATGCACCTCTGGCCTTGAAATATATCCTTCCAATGTTTTCTCAAAACCTACAGACTTTCCATCAATACATTTTCTTTTGGAAATGAAACATCCTACGGCTGTGCACAGCAAGGAACCAAGTCATTAGTGAGCACATGAGATTATGTCTGCACTAGGGTACTGTAAGCAGGTTTTCCTAATGGCCCTGCCTGGTGTCAGAGTTGTTTTGCTTTCAGTGTTTTGGGAGGTTGGCTTCTGGAAATCGTTGAGGAAACGCTGAAGGGGTGCCACCCCGTTCCTCTCCTCTGTCTATCGCCCCCTGTTGCTACCGCCCTCTTCCTGCCACGTAGCACCAGAACACATATCCTCTTGAGTCATTTGGGCCACGTTTTGTTATAGTCTTTATATGAGAACACTCATGTTTTTTCATTGAATGCCTTTTGCTTTTACTGCACGTTTTAAGGACTCATACCACTTCCTCTGTAGTAAAAAGGGAGGGTAGATTTCCTTCCTTTGGTTGAAAATGTCTAATATGCACCATATTTAATTTCTCTTCCCTTTCTGAGTTCCATGACTTTGATGTGTTTGAATGAGATTTGAGGAGAAAAAAACTGTTTAAAGAACAAAGAGGCAGCATGGTAGAGCAGCGGTCAGCAATTACGTTCAGTCATGGGCCATGGCAGTGTTCAAAGGCACATTGTACAACTATATAATGACAATTCATTTCATAATAACATTGATTTAGATATCTGTGTGTTCAAGGATTGTGTCCAAGACCAGATGTCATTTTTACCATTAGTGAGTGAGGGCTAACAGAGTTACAGAAGCCTATGTTTGTACTTATTTTGTAAAAATAGACACAAAGGTCTATTATGTGTTGCACTTTGAGACAAGAGATGTCAATGGTTATCCACACACAATAAACCGTGGTTTTCTCTGTTTTATATCATTATAAACGGAATATTTTTTTCATTTATTTTTGGAATAATATATGTTAAGGACAACCCTTTAAATGCAGTCTGTTAAAAACAAAACTTACATTTTCATCAGGGGGCAGATATTCTTGTTGGAAGGTGGGATTCAATTTGCCTACCACTGAAGATGATGATCAGTATGGCTACATTTAGCTGCAGGTTTTCATTTCTGCAAGCATCATTTTTACAACAGCATCAAGCAAACCTTCAACTGATATTAGATCAAGTAAGAGCTTTGATAACATCTAACATCAATACACAGCTACAGTCATAAATGATTCATCCTTTATAGAAGAATATTTACTAGCGCTACTCCAGTGACGTCAACACACTGGGATTCTCTCTCTCTATTCAACAGTGCTGATACTTGCTGACATGTGAGCTCAAAAGTTGTCGTTGTGGTTAGAAGGAAGGCCTTTTTAACCCTGAAGGCCACACTACATAATGAAGAGATCACCCAGACTCATAAACATGCTCATCTAGACAATAAGGTTTAAAGCCTATTATCATTTGAACTTTTTGGGTTTGTGGGTACCTAATATTGACACAACTCTAAGGCTGCATATCTCTTGAGAATTTTCTTTACGTTTATAAATTGACCTCTGACCTAGAAACAGTTACCATGCCCTACTTTTGTGGTTGCAGATGAGGTCATGGGAAAAGATGGTGACCAAAGAATGAGACAAGGCAACTGTGGCCAGAGCCACTGCAACCACAAAGCTAGTAAAACCCTGGAGTTAAAGAGCTGTACAGACATTATATCCAACTGTGCATGCTTGGTTCCTTTCATTTTGTGATTTCATCCCTTTTCAACACTAGACTTCTTTGAGTCTGGTTATTTCTTGTGACAGCTCAACTCACCCTTGCTTTGCCAGGCCACCGCGGAGGAGGGTCTGGCTACTCTACACAGCATTCCTGGATGGTAAAAAAAAACATACTCTGTCTTATTGGCATTTCTTTCAACCAATCACAATCATCTGGGGCGGCGCTAAGAGCCGTACGGAGCAACGATGCCTCTGCAAAATAACCTTGGGGAGAAACTTGTTTTGGTGGAACATGTGTACGTCTAGTAGTTGTTTTAGTCGTGCAACAGAAAACTCAGACTGGACAGATTGTCTATCTAGCTGTCTGGATGTACCCTGCAGAGATCTGAGGAGC
>NC_045735.1:3251941-3256767 GCF_008692095.1 Etheostoma spectabile
AGTCCTCAGAAATCCACCGGAGTTTAAAATATCAACACGAAGGAAGCCCAAGGCAATGGGTACCTGGCCTAAATGAGTGAAATCTGGCAATCTGGGAACGTCATGGACACAGATTAAATCACACTAAATGTTCAGATTACATAAACATTCTGTTCAACTTGTACAGATCTGATCCTAATAGGTTTAACAGGAAATGTAATTTAGAATTTGGTAGATAGCTGGTGTGCATGAGCTGTCATAAAGTACAGAATGCTTTTACAGGACAAAATGATGCTTGCTTATCTGCTGTGAGAAACCTGCAACTACAACTGAGTTCTGTATTTGTGTTTGGTGATTACTAGTCATTTAATGTAGCTGGGAACAGATATCTATATTTTGTTTAATATCTAATCACATTCAATTTGTTTACCGTTCTTTACTGTAATGTTGGTTTTGACCACCTCAGCCAGCTGCTGTTGTGGCGCTGTGCTCCTTTACGACAGCCAGGCTAGACAAGGTGAGCATCTTACCAAAATTGCAAGTAAAAATTTGAGTGTGAATGTATTTGTGTGCACCGGTGCACACAAATACGTTGCCGACGCCAGGTCAGCTGTCACTAATTCATGTTCATTCCTTGAGTAACTTGATGGCAGGCCAAAAATGTCTCTGTTGTTCTCTCTGTAAGCCGTTATCATTACTCAGCCAAAGATCGTTTTCGAGGCAAGATGCTCCCTTCTGTGACACCATTGTACAAAAGCTAATGGTCAGATTATTTTTGTAGTTCACAGGATGCCAACAGTTTAAGGAGTCTTCTCTCTAGCTGATTGCGTCATGTTAATTTCAGTAATTGCATTCTCCGGTTAAAGTTTCAATGATTAATAAAAAATGTGAGCTTATTAACTTAATAGTTTTAATAGGATACATCTTGTTAACCAACCTAAAAAAAAGTTGTCAGGGGTGTTGTGGTTAAAGCCAAGATACCATGGAGACTCAAGTGCTCTTCAACCATGCTACTACAACACTGGCCTGCTACGACCCAATGGCAAAGGCTCTTGAGTTTTTTAGAAACACAATGTCCCTCTAACAACAGTCTTTCATCATCAGTTTTGTCCTGACAGGAGAAAAAATCGCCATTTGTGGACCTATTCAAAAAAAGACCGGGATTGTGTGTTTAACATCTTTCCTTACACAACAGAGCCCGACCGAGATATATATAGAGATATATATATAGATATATATGTAAACAAATAAATGATTCTGACAAATAAATATTTAAAAAATAAAACGAAAACGGACAAAACGCCCTTCAACCATCTTATGGGTGTTGCTGTTGCATAGTTTGTCCACCAGAGGGTGCTCTACAGTGGCCCCGTTGGCAACACGCTTGTTTTTTTTCAAAGGACTTTAAGATTCATATCTTAAGTTTTGTATTTTTATACATTTTACTTATCAGAACTATATATGTTGTGTATATATATATGTTGTTTCTCTGTTCTGTAAAACAGAAATAAAGCAAACAAGTTTATATTTAAACTACAACAAATATTTGTATCGATATCGGCCTTAAAAGTTATCTATCTATCTATCTATCTATCTATCTATCTATCTATCTATCTATCTATCTATCTATCTATCTATCTATCTATCTATCTATCTATCTATCCTATCATCTATCTATCTATCTATCTATCTATCTATCTATAGAATGCTACACTGCTTGAAATAAAGAAACTAACGTAGGGCCTAAATGTACTAAATGCTTGTCTGCACTGGGACAGAGATCCCTTTGGGATCCAGATGCAGATCTGTGGTCATTTAGTGCACACGTCACCCCTCTACAAATTGATTCCCATCAAATATTAATAGATGGAGACCTTAACCAGAGCCCGCTGAGCGGCAGATAGGCATGGAGACACTGCGTTGTCCTGCATGTCTCCATCAAACTGCACTGTTAACAGGACCAGTCAAGGACAAAGTCCAAGATGCTTTGTGATACAACATTGATTTTCAGACCGATTCACAGTTGGATTAACCTCACATGGTTTTTCCATACCACTGAATTTCATTTTGGTGCTGTTGATTCCTAAGAGGTTTTCATTCCAACCAAATAATAGAGCACATGTATTTAACTGATTTGTTTTCTTATTTTTTAAGACTGTGATAATCAGTGAAATCTGCAAATATGGTGTTTAGTTGGAATGAAACCTGTTGCCTCCATGGCACATAACTAAAGCTGTGTCAATCTCGTTAACGCCTCAAGCCATTTTTGTGGCTATTTTATTTGTTGCTACATTTTTTGGGGTTCAGACAGGAAGATGACCTCTCCGTTCTTAATTGTGCCTAAAAAAAATTGCTCTGATTGGCTCGGCCATTTCTACAACCTGGGTTAGGGGGTTGAAGATTTACTTTTTTTGTCAAACAACTACTTGATTAATTGATTAATCATTTCAGTTTTACACTGGACCGGATTTGAATCGCTGATAAGACATTGCTGTGTATTGGTCTTCACACTGTGCTACTGCAGAAACATTTGCATGTCCTACAGTCCTCTAACATGCTTATGCATGGGCCACACATATGTTTGTTCTTATTGGTTAAACATGTCAAAATTAACCATAAGAGAAAAGGATGACATCTTGACCGTTTTACATACTATATAAGCAAAGTGTTTTTTTTCTTGAATACCGACATCATGACAACAATTCTTAGCTACAAGTTCTGCATAGTAGCATCTCTGTTTTGTGTTTGTATAATAATGTAGTCTTTTAAGGTTTTTACTTTGTATGCAGTCTATAGTAGTTTTTACTCAGTACACAGTTTGCATGTCTGCTATTACAGGCTTTGGTCTAACATTATACCTCTCCGCTAAATGGGTCCTGATGCAATTTGATTTAAGAGGAGGCCAGCCACAAGTAGCCTTCGGGGCAGCACAACTACCTTTTACCATAAACATTTGCCCCACCTCTTCTCAAGTACTTTGCCCACAATGCATTAAAATCAACCCCCATGACACCTGACCGAAAATGCCTTCTTGCCCACTACAACCACCCCCACTCCTCACTCTCCAGCATCTCGCAGCTTCGGGGCTCTATCTACATGAAAATCTCAATCAGCTTGCAGCCAGGCTCCAGAGCAGGACCTTGTCTTAGCATTAACATCAATTACTTGACCTTGATTTAGTGGAGGCCCTGCCTTGCTGAGCGACTTGCTCCATTATTTATCCCAGAACAGGGAGCCATTCCATCCCTCCTGCCTAACTATCCATCCTATTTGTGATCTTGATGTCTCTATCCTATTCTCTCTTATCAGCCGTTGGTGATACAGAACACCACCTTGGGTAAAGGAGGCCCAGCAATGAATAATTGACAAGCTGAAGGCCATTAAGAGCATCAGCCTGAAGGGAAGTGGTCATGTGATGGGCGGAAAGGTTTTTTGTCACATCACATTTAAAGCCAAGAAGATGGATGTGTGTGCATCACATTTTTCAGTAGTGTGGGTGTAAATTATTTCAGATTGATGACAGAAAACAAACAGATGGGATATTTATATCCCTGTATTGTCTCTCTCATTTCATTGTGCTGTTAAGTATCTGCGTCTGGCCTTCAGTCTTATTATCGCTCCAGACATGCTCCTTTTTAAGATTAAGATTAAAGTAAAACCTGATTTGGGGCAAACAATTCATTAGAAAAAATGTGGTGTGAATGAGTGCAGTTCACCAATTCCATATCTTAACAAGCTTTTATCAGGACCGGTGAGTGCATTTCTGCCACTCTAAGCAAAATACAGTTGTGCTGCCCCTCTATTTGGAACTTAGGCTCCAATACACCAACAATAGCACACAGCCTATATATGCAAAAAACAACAATACATACACCTTACGCAAATAGACAAGTGCAACACACAAAGTGTCAACAATTATTAAAGTAGGCTTACGTATGACGCAAAACACAACGGCTCCAACAGGTCTGCATAATGAATCCAATAGGTTTTAAAACCGCCTAAAACAAACTAGGGATGTCACGAGAACCGATACTACCGATACATTCCGGTTCTAAAATTACTAAACACCGATGATGCCAACCATGCCACCGTAAGCACCTTAGGCATCGTTAGCGACGATGCCAGTGTTAGAAGCATTGGTGCAGCGCCTCTTCCGGAACTGATGGGGGCAGTATACTAAACCTGTTTGATTCGTGATTCACTCGGATCTTTAACCCGAGTCTTTAAATTGACTCGCAAAGGTTGAGCAGACAGTGCGAAACATTGGAAGCTGGGGCCCGGCTCAACAACTCACGAGTCCTTGATGTCTCATGAGCTCTTACGTGAGTCAGTTAATTGAGCGAATCAGCCGGCTATGAGTGGCTCTGTAGCAGACCAGCGAGTGAGTTAGCTCAGAGTAAAGCAAATCAACAACAAAAGCCATTTTTTCACTTCTGAAATAACATACAGTGTTCAGCACGTAGCCTAGCTAGGCCTACTCTAGATTTGATGTATACATGTAATATTTTAAAATGCAATTAGGTCAAGCTGATTCAGTTGATTTAAAAAAAAAAAATAATAATAATAATTTCTAGCAATATTGACTCAAGTGACTCGCACAACCCGGTTCAGTTTAGTGACTGGTTCAGAATAACCCAAATCCTTAAAAGGAACCGGGTTTGCAAGGCCTGCAGTATACGCTTCAGAGTGTTCCAGTCGATACATTCAGAAGAAAGAGGTCACGAACAAGTGGCCAAAGTCACGTCCTTCTACTTCCGGTTCATATCTTTCAGAAAAATATGAATGAGAGTTAGGGCTGCACAATTAATTGAATTTTAATCGCGATCACGATTTTGACTTCCCACGAT
>NC_045735.1:3256782-3256926 GCF_008692095.1 Etheostoma spectabile
GAGCGATTATTTTTTTTAAAGCGTCATTTTATTGAACGCTCCGGGGTTTTTGCAAAGCCAATCTACTGCTCCGGTAACTACTGTCGGATCATGAGCCAGTCAGTTGTTCCCTGCACCCCGTGCAGCTTAGTTTCTAGATGTAGA
>NC_045735.1:3256937-3261064 GCF_008692095.1 Etheostoma spectabile
AACGAGGACAGAGTAACGGGAGGAAAACTCAACAGATAGCAGTCGGTTATACATCGGTCTCAAGATTTACCAGTTTACCAGTACACGCAACATTTTGTTCCAGCTGAGAGCAGTGCTAGTCGGTGCTAGTAGCGTCTGTTAGCTAGTAGCGTCTGTTGGCTGTTAGCTAGTAGCGTCTGTTAGCTGTTAGCTAGTAGCGTCTGTTAGCTCCTCTAGGACGCACCGGTGCTAATGTCCTCGAATCCGCTACAATGCCGTTTATATGGATATGGTTTAATTTTGCGTTACATGACCCATTTCGTCTGTAAAGCCATGTCTGTTGAATCTCTCATCTTCTCTCTCTCTCTTCTACTCTCCGAGCAGCCCGGCCACACAGCGGCCGCCGGTCCACACTTCTGACATTTGTCCACAGTTTTAGTTTTTTATTAACACAGCTGTATATTGTTAAGTATGAGGGGCAAACCTGTATTTGTACCAGTGTTTCCATGGTAACTCTGCTATCGCAGCCGCCACGGCAAAGAACACAGAAGAAGTTACTGAATGCAACTAACTTCAGTTGGTAGAGTAACAGCGTTTGAGACGGAGCTGCTGGACCTGGGCGAAAGATGTGACCCATGGCCAGAATATCATAGATAATAAAAATGCAGCGCAGTGACAATACAGACGTTTCATACACACGCCGTGTGTTTCCGCCGTTCGACCCGTGCTGGACCCGTTCATAATGATCAGCCGTCTCTGTGTGAGTAGCGTCCATCACACTCCCTCTCGCAGTTATAAATAGCCTACGTGACGATGAAATTTGTTTTGGTTAAAATCAACAAATAATCGTGAGAATAATCGCGATCAAAATTTTGATCAAAATAATCGTGATTATCATTTTGGCCATAATCGTGCAGCCCTAATGAGAGTCTTATTTTACTGGTATTGGCACTGACTACTGAATTTTTGGTATCGTTACACCCCAAAAATAAACAAACACAGACAAGTGTGCAGCAAGACACATGTCATTAGCAGGTTCACAAATTAAAACCACTAAAAACAATGCTTACTTTTTTCTGTGCACATCATCCCTGGGGAAAATAATTATTTTGTCCTGATAAGGTCCTTTCTCTGTAAAAATGTTTTAGTTCTTGCGTTATTGTTCTTGGCCAATTGCTGGGATCTTTCATATCCTCCTCACCTTGTCCGTGGACAGGTAGCGATGCTATGTGTTCAGCTGCCTCAAAGTCACTGTTACCTTGGGTGACGCTTGTGGCTACACCTATCTTTGGTGCTCTGGATGGGCCAGCATCCTCCTCTTTACTCCCACCAGGATCAACATATTTCAATAAAGAATTCTTTTGTTTTTGGAGTGCTTTCTCCTTTGCTATTTTTATTTTATTTTGTGCTCACAACCTGACAGTTTCTGTTGTTGTGCACATGGTTGTACAGTGCAGCCTACTATACGGTTGATGTTCTGACCTCTAAACTTGTGAGAACTGGGGATCGGGGAGCTGATTGGGGATTTTGATGACAGATACACATTCCTCACCAATGGACTATGAGAGGCAACAAAATGAGCGCAAAACAAAACAGTTGGAATTTTTGCGTGTGTGTGTTCCTCTGTTCTTTGTCAAGAACATTGCCTGCATCTAACATGATAGTGAAGTTCACTAAACTCAGTCTTTGTCTTTATCAGTTTATGTTCCACGTCAACACTTAGCAGCCTCCTGGGTCTCGATGGAGTTACCTAAAGTGATTCCCTACCCATTTATTGCAGAGTGGATATTTGGATCGCGGCCCGTCTCTCAGAAACCATCTCCACCATCCTCCTGAGATGACAAAACCAGCTCACTCTATTAATCATGCAGGAGTCTATACCCGTACAGTGTAAAGATTCAATTGCAAAGTAAATGGATTAGAGGAAAGTGAATTGCCATATTGAGGTATAGAGTCAGACAGGAAACATAGGGATGGAGCTGGACTGCAGACGGTAAACAGACCTGTGGGGAGACAGAGCAACCTTAAACATTTAGCAACCGATAGGGAATCAAAAGAAGTGGCCATTATTTCAGCAAGAAAAAAAAAAGAAGAAAATTCTTCAGGCAATTTTAGAATTTTATAAAGCCATAAAGAAAAAATAGGATTACCTTTTCAGCAATGCTTTACCTCAGGTGTTTCAACTATAGTCATGAAAAAAAACATGAAACATTTTAATTATTTTCTGTATATTATATGATGGAGAGAGATTACTTTTGTCTATACATTGTTTTTTTAGGAAGATCCGTTACACAGTATACCTTTTAAGGGTCTAAGTGTCTTTATTTTGGTTATACAGTTTATAATAAACTTAGCGCTGAGGTTGAACCAAAATTTGGGAAAAAACACACACCCTAACCAAAATGTATGCCATATGCAATAAAACAGCCATAATGATCCATAAAATGCCATAATAATGCACAAGGGTTAAACAGTGTGGCCATCTACATCATCATACATCTGATATGAAATCCCTCCTTCTGGTTGGTAAAGGTAAACTTTGCTCATTCCAGAATACAAAAGACCCAGTCCAGCAGCTCCAACCCCCTTGCTTGTTGAATATTTAATTTTAGACAATGAATAATTTATCTTGCTACCGCATAATGGTGGATTCCTTTTGGGAAAAAAAAAAAAACCCTCCATTACCCATGACTGAAAGAGGGAAAAGACAAGTGGACTATTATTTATCTTCACTCTATAAACAACATACATTGCATTTCACTACCAAGAAGCCTGAATTTCTCTAAAACCTATGAAATAGGGTTACTTTTTTAAAATGCTAATGCTAATGTTTTGCCACTGGGAAGTCCCCCAGATGTCGTCTGTGGCAAGTTACTTTGACTCTGTAGCTTTTTCTTGAAAACATAATGACATTGCAATAAAATGTATCCCCTTTGACACAGTCGGGGAGATGATGTCTTGAGTTTAAGACAGGCTGAGCAGAGGACTGAACTGATAGATTGAAGGGTAGTCAATCCTGCATATTTATCAGGGACCTGCTGATAGACGAAGGCCAGGAAACGATCTTTAATATTGTCTTATGATCAAATTACAGCCAATTAGATGGCAGTGAACAGAACTAAGATGGACTGGTCTTCTGTAGACTGGGTTATTTGAGGACAAACTGAGCTAACAATGCTAATGGGTATTAAGTAATGCTGATTACAGTAAATTTGAAAACGTGGTGGGTCTGCAACACTTGACAAGAACTTTAAAAGTGAATTAATGAATTGCTGTTGAGTTTACTCATTGAAGATAAGAATATTTGTCCTGAGGGAAATTCTTAAATACCAGTTAATACAAATTAGGAAAGAGTGCAAATATAAATGATAAAATAATAATAATAAGGTACAGATCCAAAATATACATAAATGTAAATAGGTTAACAGTTAGGATCATGAATATAAAATAATAATATGGAACAGTCTTGGTAAGTTGCATAAAGATATATATGAGAAGTGGCATATAGTTATGTGTGTCCCATACCAAATCTATCCGGATACAGTAACAAGTACATTATTTAACAGATGTACACAGATGTAATCACTTGGCCCTGGGACCTTTGGCATTGCAGACATACGCTTTCAACAACCAACAAAAACTTGGTCTGATCAAGCGATATGCTACATCAGATCAGAGCTGAAATCTACATTTTTCTGTGTCTTGCCAGGGTGGAGAGGTCCACAGACCAGGTCATCAAGCCCGTCAATGTAGAGGCATTGTCCAAGTGGGTGGGGAAGATCCCAGCTGATGTTGTTAGGGACATGGCTGTCATCGCCCCCATGCTGTCCAGACTGGGCTACGACCCCCATGCCAACCCTCCCAACTACGGCCGGCCTGACCCCAAAGTCCTGGACAACACCATACGGGTGAGTGTTTTGCCATGTGTGTGTTTTTAGCTCATTCGCTAAAAAAGTGATATATGCTTTAAAGTAATGCTGTCAGACGATTAAAATAATTAATAATTAATCACATTAATGTCATAGTTTTATTGCTCTTATCAACATGGAAAAGTGGATCGGCTCAATTTGTGCTAATGTTTTTTTTGTTGAAAACAACATTGGTATATAGCCTACTGTAGCTCGCCATCCACTCAAAACGTAACGTTA
>NC_045735.1:3261074-3261173 GCF_008692095.1 Etheostoma spectabile
GCCGGCTCGCAAGCCCAAACAAGTGTGTGGCGTGCCTGTTGTTTTGTTTCCGGTCTAGCTCGATGCAGTGTGGTGTTGTAGTTTTTCTAACATTACTAG
>NC_045735.1:3261183-3263161 GCF_008692095.1 Etheostoma spectabile
AGCATGTGAAAAAAACTACAAAGTTTGCTAGACCAAAAAGAACGTTAATCTTGCAATAAAAGAATTGATGCCGTTAAAAGGGGTTTGTGTTAACGCCAGTAAAAACGCGTTTAACTGACAGCACTGCTTTTAAAGTAAGGGGTATTATTCAGTACTGTGCTCTCTACAAAGTGATTTTTGATACTACACTAAATAGAAACAGAAACTAGTATCTCTTTGTACCTTAGTACTAACAAAATATACCGAGGGGTTAAAAGACATGTGCTTGCACTACACAATGTTAGAAACAGGACAACTATTATTACAGATTATGTATCTGTGTCTCAATTGAGCATTAAATCAATGCAACTTGCAAGTTTTTCTGACATTTACATAGAATCCCACGGGAACAATGTCTCAGAATAAAAAACTTTAAAATTAAAGAGGCACTCCATCCATTTACACGTTAAAATCTTTCTGTAGTAATAATATCTTCCGTGGCTAAACCTGATGATGTCATAATGATGTCATCAGGGTTATCTCAGCTTTGGTTTGGAGACAACAAATATATTACAGAAAGCTAATATTGCAGTTACCAATTTTAAAGCAATGCCATCCGTTCAGCTGATGCTTTTGTCCAGTGTGACTTACATAGTTTCCCAGAAGCATAGATTTGGTTTCCACTGTCTTGCTAAAAGACAATTTGACAAGAGGCAGAAGGAGGATCCTGAGATTTAACCACCATCCTTATGATTAATGGCCGATTCGTTCTTACCATTGCATAAACTCTGTGCATGAGCACGGTCTTCTTTGCTTTGGCAATGATGCCCTTGCCAGATGTCAAAGCCTTTTGCTATTTTTGGAGCAGAATATGTTTTATTAAATCCTTTTCCTCAAGCTGAACTATCAGGTGACATGCAGCTCTGCAGCTCCTCTCTCTGGGTTGCCTCCTTTAAGTCTGAGCTAGAGGACACAATTCTCTGTTTTATTTTTATCTCTCGAGGTCTGTGGAGGCCAAGGTTTTAAGGTCTTCCTGGTGTATGATGCCTAATTACAATAAGAACACAAGAGGACTTCATATTGCACACCATTGCTAGTGGCATCTACAATCTAGGAAAAGAGCATCTGTAGTTTCCATTAGTTTGAAATTCCCTGCTGTCATGAATTAATTGTACATTTTTAGCCTCTGCTGTCGGACTTAAACAGTACTTAGTATCACAGTCATCGCTAAAATGAAAACAAGATTGACAAATGGTGGAATGTTTTAAGTCTCTACGTGTTGTTTACAGTTGTACTAGGAGTTTCATGGTGATACGGACTGAAGAATGTCTGTTCATTGACTGACTGCCTGTTTTTCCAAGTTTGACCTCTCCCCTGTGTGACTGCTGTCCAAACATTTATGGCTGATTTGTTAGACAAAGGCTGGAACTCTTTCCTGGCATCTGGGTATTTTCCTAAAACACCTTGTCTGTACAGCCATAGTGCTTATTATTGTCTACACCATAATAAAAATGATTCATACTTGGATACTTATATTTCCAAGAAAACCTGAGACATAAAATGCAAGTGTACCAGTGGGAAAAGGGGGAAATCGTTTGTTGGCAATGCTAACGTGCTGCTTACAGTAAGTCTAGAAGGACAGCTGAAATATGCAATGTAATAATTACATACCATTATGTGAATTAATTAACACACTGAGTGGCTAGTTGTCCAGCCTTATGAATTCCATGTCTTTTCTCGTGATAGCCTTCTGACTGTCACTGTAGGATGGGCGGGTGGTCTCTATTGTTGTTTGTGTTACCTGGTGTTCGGGTGCTGCTTTGTCAGCCTTTTTTTCCCGCTCTCCGCCTTGAGCTTACTGTAATAAACCCGCCATGCTCCGCTGGGTGACAAAGTTGAACCAATTTCAGAATCTGAATCAAGAATATTAAGAATCAGAATCGCTAAAATCCAAATGATACACAACCCTAGCTATTATGCAGTCACACACACACACACA
>NC_045735.1:3263171-3264600 GCF_008692095.1 Etheostoma spectabile
CACACACACACACACACACACACACACACACACAGTATGATAGAGAGTGCAAAAGCTAGTACTCTTTCTCATCTGAATCGCATCAGTGTCGTCCAAGGCGTACAGTAAGTTGCAGTAACTAAAGCCAGGTATCTCATCAGTGTTTGTGCCAGACATGTGTTTAGTGGTGTGTGTTTCTTTGTCACAAGGTCCAAGGTTTCAGCAAAACATTGACACCATTTCCTTCCGTTTGCCATTCCAGCAGGACGTAGCTCACTGGCCACATAAAGCAGTGACTTGTACTGTGCATCAGCACAACTACACAACCCCCAATTGCGGGAATCTGCACACTCAGTGAAATCTAAATATCCAAGGCAGACTGTTAACTGTGAGGGGAGGGGGTGTAGCTGAATACGGGCATTTGAACAGCTTTACTGTTTTGTTTTGTTTTATTCCTCCTTGGTGTATATATAACGTTTTACAATAATTTGGATGCTGTGAGTTTGACTGTTTGATGTCCCCAAAGTGTGGATTTTACTAGATTTCCAATATTGCTTTGTGGGTTCATCTTTAACCCAGTTTGGAGTTTTAGCCAATATACTTTTCTGAAACATTTGGATTGTTTTTCCATTTGTTTGACGGGAACCTTAAAGGGGAGCGAGGATGCAAAGAAAGACTGAATTTGGTGCAATCTGTCATGTTGTCAAGATCGTTGTGACTCTAACGGAAAACATTTGGAGTCTGTGATATGAGGGGAGAGGGAACTTCTTTTTTCCGTTTGAGTATTCATTGGAAAAATGTGTCTGACCACAAACGAATGGAAAATACATACAAGGTGGCAGAGTGGCAAAATACCCCTTGCTCTTCATAAGATGTAATCAACTTTAAAGTGGAAGTAACTTATTCTTATGTGGCTAATGTAGCAGAGTTTACTCTCTATACTCACATTATATGTTGGCCTTTTAGTTTAAAGTTACCAATGTCATAACGTCTTCTAAACAACATGACTCAAGTATCTTTAACATCATTGATATTCAATATATTGATCAACATTCATTGCAGTGTACTTTAGGATTGTGCAATTACTCAGATTTGAATCGTTGAACCTAACGATCACAAAAGCTGAAGAATCCAGAAAAACGATTGTTTTGCACATTGCGTTTTAAAAATAAACTCTTATTTTGTCTTGTGTTCTAAAAAAGTTCAAGCGTGAAAAATATTAAGGGAAATTTCAAAGTTCAGTGTTTTCACTGTTGATTTGAAGTGCAATAAATGCAACATCTATCAAAAAGATTATGATTTTATCCAGCAGCCCTAGTCAGGGCTGGGCGATATGGAGAAAATCCAATATTACCATATTTTTGACCAAATACCTCGATATCAATTCCACAACAATTTTGTGGTCTTGACACTTAGTGCTTTCACAAAATATTTACACAATAAGATTTTT
>NC_045735.1:3264610-3271369 GCF_008692095.1 Etheostoma spectabile
ATATGTGGATATAATGACTAAGTGGGAAAAGGCAAATAATAGAACAGCTAGAATAGTCTGGTAAGTTAAGAAAATGGCATCACTATACTGTAATGCAGCCTTTAAAACCAGGGTAAGACAACACTTATGCCATGTTATGAAATTACGATATCCAAAATCTAAGACGATATCTAGTCTCATATGACGACATCTATGTATCAATATATTGCCCAGCTCTTGCCCTAGTGTATTTCTAAAAAGTTAATATTGTTGCATCCGATAAACAATGCATTCCAAGAATTGCATTGTTTTGTTGTCAATTATGATATACTTCTTTGATGCATTGTCTCACAAATTGATGCGTCTTCATACTTATTTTAGTGAATGACTTGTAATAGTTTTCTTAATACCTGACAACAACCTCAGAGAAAACAGTTTAAATGGGTTTAAATTGCATTGAATAGTGAGAAATGTTGCTCACTCTGTCATTCGGAGGCACATAAAAACCTGATATTTGCCATTAATGTAATAACAAAAATGGTTCTCACTAAAATTGCATCATTCAAAAGGGATTTTCTTCTTAAATTAAGGTCTCCGTAGATTTACTTAAGCGGTGACAAGGTTCAAACTTCAATAGAAGTATCCGAATAATTGGCTAGACTATCAAGATGGAAAAATGTGTTCTTATTAGTTTGCCAAAAGTCAGACATTTCAGGAATAATTTTTAGCTTGTTTTCCTCAAATCCAGAATCACATGAGAAGTATATACGTTTCATCATTTATTTATTTTCAAGATAATTTGTGGGGCATTTTAGGCTTTTATTTAACAAGACAGATAAAGACATGAAAGAAGAGAGAGAAGCTGGAGTCGGACCTGGGCCCGCTGCGTCGAGGAGTAAACATGGGCACCTGCTCTACCAATTGAGCTATATGGGCGCCCCCGTTTCATCTTTGTGCATCCAGTGCAGAGATGAGTCATGGGCATGTTTAGCCTAGCTTAGCTCCAAGACTGGAATCAGGGGGAAAAGGCTTGCCAAACCCTGTCAAAAACATATTTTTCTAGACCTCCAAAGCTGTCTTGCTAGAAGGCTTGGCACCAATAAGTGCAACTGCGTTGTGTTTACAGAAAAGTAATTGACCAGGCCAGATGCATAAGCAATGTGTCCGTCATTTCCCACACATAATTTCAAAAACGGAACATGCAGTGAGAATGTGCACATGTCAAGCATACCGCAGACATAGACGTAGATGCAATTTTCTAGAGCAGACAGATGTGTTGAAATGCAAACATGATTAAGGACGTGGCTAAATGCAACAATAATTTGACATTGTACCCAGTGTCACAAATGAATGATTGAGTTCAAAACTGAACCATGTGAACGCACACCTTTTTAAAAAAATGTGTATGCGTATTTATCTTTGTGTATAGTGTACACATAAATGTATTTGTGGATCTACATAGAGCCTCCTGCATCTGGCCCCATGACTTCTGAGATTGTAGAGACATTGTAATTAACTGTTGTTGATAAATAGCTCTATTGTGTTGAAGTCAACTGCTCCTAAAACAATGTGTCATTGTAAGATGAGTACAAAATATTTCCCCCAAATTTGGACTGTTACTTTAAAGGTAAGCCTGCGTACTGTATGCAACCAATCATCTCTCATGGCTGCCATATGTCAGTGTGCTGGTCAGATATCAAGTCTCATGCTGTTCCATCTGTGTTATCACCATGTTGTGCATGTTAATGCTTTCCAAATGTGCCTGTGGGCCTGTTTACATTTGGATGCAGTAAATATCCGTGTCTGTGTGTTGTAGTTCTTCCTCTGCCTCTGCTCTCTGAACTACTTAACACTCTCCTCACAATAAACCTAAGTATCTTGATGACAACATGGTGCGTGCTGAAGCTCATTTGCTCAGATTTATGCTGTGTACATCTGCAGGTTATTAGATTCCCCTCCATCAAACCCAGCTGCATGGTTTGTATTATTGTTTGCTTTCCCTAACCCTCCCCCCTCCTGTGCTGGAGTTCTTGCATACAGGGGTTCTCCTACCAGCCAGGTCCAATGGTGCTTACCCACTGCAAGTACCAGCTCTGCTCGGCTTGGCTCGGCTCGGCTGCGGTGCACCGTCCTCTATTTTCCATTGCAGATTAAGTACTGCCGTGGCTGGTCGTTATAGCGGCGCCGCAGGAAACTGCCGTGACCTAACGCAATACACACACACACACACACACACACACACACACACAGAATGTCAAAGGTGTGTTGTTTTTGATTCTCTGCACGTGGCTGCAAAAAAAACCCGCAGCTGGCTAAACTATGTAAAAATGGCGGGTTTATTACAATGATGCAACAAATAGATAAGTGATTAGTGGCGATTCTCTCCGACCAATCCGTAGTCTGTAGGTTTTCACATCACCTTTTGGTATTGCCAAACCTCACATATCTAATAGCAATGTACACTCTCCTTTAAGCTTTGTTTTGGTCAGCAACCCTTGGAAAGTAGTGTTTAAAGGTAACTTTGCGGATTTTTCAGATGGCTCTGTGTCAATGCAGCGTGGGCAGTGCATGCAAATGAATGGCGCCCGGTTTCCGTCCATGCAGCCAGCGCCCACAGCATTGTCGTCATCTAATTTCCCTTTAAGGCGGGTTTATCAGATTTTCTCTGTTGCAAACAGCAGCCTGCTGCTGGAACGAGATTGAGAGCAGAGGGCTGGAAAACTGAAGATCCATCTAGTGTAAAAAGTTGGGTGGTAGTTCTCTGAACTGGTCATTACATGCCACCTCTTGTATACATTATATATATTATATGGTGTATATGTGTATAATAATATATATGTATATATGTGATATATATATATATGTGTATGTATATATAGTGTATATATATATGGTATGTATATTGGTATATATATATATATGTTATGTATATATATGTGTGAATATATTGTATATATATGGTGTATATATGTGTATATATATATATATGTGTATATGTGTGTGTATATATATATATGTGTATATGTGTGTGTTATATATATATGTGTATATATGTGTGTATATATTTATATGTGTATATTGTGTGTATATATATAGATATATAATATATTATATATCGATATGCGGGAGTTACAAGACTATCTTTTTTTAACACAGCCAGCCACAAGATCATGCACAGATATTGTGTAACAGTATGTATACACACAGTAACCCTCTTTCCCTCACAAAAAAGTTTAATTCATGGTATTTTAATTCTACTTCTCTAAATTATTACAAAGCAAAGTATTATTTAAAATGATGGTTTCTATTTAGAATGATACTAAATTCAAGACCTCCCTCCATTAGTATGGAAGCTACATATTCTGTGCTGCATTGCATAAGACATCTGGCAACCAGCCCTGAACTAGACCACTGTATGATGAAGCCGCATGTGGAAATGCTCTCTCTGCTGTTTTGAATTTTCACCCATCCCCATCCAAATATTTACCATCTGTCTCATCTCCTCTTCATCTCTGATATACAGAATATGCAGCCTGGGTCTAGCTGCTCAGTGGAGAAATAGTTTGGAAGCAGCCATTGAACATTATGTTTGTACTGTGCAGACAGAGAGATCTGGATGATTAAGAAAGCTTGACCTGTTGAGAGCAGCCTAATCTCGATGATGCTCTGTTTTTGTCTTTACTGTGAGTAAAGACATGTTGTGAAGGTAATCCTTCTAAGCACTAGCGGCCCTGTGGTCAAACCAGTTAACAGAGTCAATGCACATCTCTGTAAATCCTCTGTGTTAATATTGATTCAACCCAGAAAGGTTCCAGGGATTCATTTACAGACCAAGGTAGAAAAGAGGCATGGACCCTGTCAGGAAAAAAAAGATTTTTGTTCATTTTAGTTTCCTATCCTTGGAATCTTGCTGCAAATAAAGGCTATTGGTATCTATCTATGGTCAAGGAGTAGAGTCTTTTGTACCTGTAATACAGTGATATAGTCTTGGGTTGGTTTCAGCTCTCAAATATGCCAGGACAAGTCGGGTTGAGCAGGGTCACCTACTAGATGCAGATACCAGCTTTAGTTGACTCTCAGATAGAGAAGAACTCTATCACAGAATTGGAGCTAAGAAAATGGTAAAAGAACAAATTGCACGTATTTTCCACTAATGACAAAACCTGGACTTTTGCTCTTTTGTAGAGGCTTTATCTCAGAATGCTAATCAGTAAAGGTTGCTCCAGCTTGCTGTAAATGAGGCTTGTTGGGCCTGGCTCATGAAGCCACAATCAATAGCTTTTAAGTGGCTTTGCAGTTGTTCTGATCCCTTGTGAGAAATGGATATTGGAATCAATAAGTTCTCAGTTTCTCCACAGTAACAATAATGAGTTGGTGGAGAGATGAGAAATGAATGTCTGTAGACTTCCTTGTCCAGTGTGTTGTGCGTTGGGTCTATGGCTGGGCCATTTCCTTCATATTGATGCAAGGACAGTTAATGATGTGCAGGCTAATCATATCATATTGATCCAGTGCAATTGTCAGTTCTCAGCCATCAAGCTCTTTGGCTCATAGACCTCAATAGAGACTCATATTCATGAAACCATTGGCCGGACAAGCATGGAAATAAGAGACTGGCTAAAAGATTAATTAATGAGTACCTCACATGAAACGTTTATTAATCCACGTCTCACTCCGTAAACTCAGCTCAGGATATCCTATTCAAGACTTTTTCTTGATTTGTGTTTTTAGGATCTTGCTGAACGTACCATGGCCCTATCATACCATCAGTCACTTATGGCTGTGGTCAAAAAGTTCTTCTGTAGATGCTTAAGGCCTCAGTATGCTTAATCAAAGTTCTTTTTGCATCATCTTACAGTGTTTGAAACCTGATGGAACAAGGATAACTGACAATATTTGTAACTTTTAGCAATGGGCCGGGAGTTGAGGTTTTAAAGTGAGGCAGGGTGTGAACTTCTCTAACAATGACTCTTTTATCTTTCTTCTCACAGCTATTACGTTTTGCCTGTACAACTGAACTACACCATAAATAAAGAGAAGCTGTTGTAAAGGTTGCACTGTTTCCCCATTTGTACGATTCATGGTGTTGAGACTACAAAGGAATACAAAATATACCTTTAAATGCGTAGGAAAAAATGTTGCAAGAATACTCGTCTTTTATGCATGAAAATAACAAAAGGTATTGATGGCATGGGGCTGTGAACTGTTGGCTGCCTTTAGGTCACCAAAAGTCCATTCATCAATACCTGATTAAGGCTAGGTATTGATTGAAGTTGCTTGATTTCCAATACTAATGCCAATAGCAAACCCATTTTAACGCCATCACTTTGTTTATTGCAAGATCAAGGTTCTTTTTGGCCAACAAACTTTGTAGTTTTTTCACATGCTGTTACAACAACTAGTGACGTCAGAAAAACTACAACAACACACCGGATCTAGCTAGTTCGTAAACAAAACCACACATTTGTTTGGGCTTGCGAGCTGGCCAAAGAGTAGTATCTTTACGTTTTGAGTTGAGGGCGAGCGCGAGACACCAAAATGGATGCCAAGAAGATTCTGAATGGAAAGTTTACTTTTTAAAAGTTGCCAAATGGTTCCATTGACCAGACCAAAGTGATTTGTGTGTTTTGTTCTGATCTGAGCTATCATCGCAGTACGTCCAGTCCGAAATGCCACTTGATGGCCAAGCACACAGCTGATGCCCCCCCCCCCTCGTCAAAGTATTTTTTTCATCCTTTTATTGATGGACAGTGTAACATTGTGTGAGAGATTATTTGCACCAAGTAAGAATGTTAATGTGAAATTGAACTCTACAGTAAGCCATATGCTAATGTTGTTTTCAATTTAAAAAAAAAAGAAAAAGAAGATTTGCACAAAGCGAGCCTGTCCACTTTTCCATATTGATAAGAGCATTAACAGGAGAAAAGGTAATGGTACAAAAAGAAATCAAGGGACATTTAGAATAGATAAAAATGTGCACCACAAACAGCAGAGCGTGCATACTCACCCAGTCTCCTGAAGAGTTTCACTGTGCAGTTCAGATAGCAGCATTTTGTTTGAGGTAACAATATACCTGGACACCTTCCAGAGAGGGTGGAAGTAAACTGCTGTGCAGCTGAAACATTCTCCCCCGCCGATCGTAGCGCGACACTGGCAGCTTTTCAAACGCACTGGGCTGTTACCACATTTAACCCCCTGGGACTGGGGCTTAGTCACAGGGAGCTCCAGCCATAATACTGAGGCTGAACCACTGCAGGGTTTAGGTTGGCACTTTCACACTGGACTGACCTGCTGCTTGTACCAGCATGCACCTTGGCTGACCCAATTGTGCTGGTTCCTCCCTGACTGGGCTCTGCTGAGGCATGCTGTGAAAGTTTTTCAGGGTTTCTGCTCACCAAACGAGTGGTCTCAGCGGCTGTCACAATCACCAATTTTAGTTGACAATTAATTGTCATACAGATAATTTGGGTGTTTACCGAAATGATGTGAGCGTTAGCAAAATAGTGTCAATTAATCTGTCTGTTTGATTTTAAACATTTTTATGTGTTAATAATCTAATTAGAAAAGCTTGTTTGGTCAGGCACGTTTGTGATGTTTATGATGGCGGATTTGCGCTGTATGCGTGCAACAAGCATAGTGTGCGTGCGCTGTGCATACGTAAGCCTAGGAGCATTTTACTAATTCACTGTTAAAATAACAATGAAATGCTGTGTTATTGACTTTAGACCAGGTTTTAATTGGTCAATGACGCAATCACTTTCCGCTGCCTCAAGATAGCAA
>NC_045735.1:3271379-3291320 GCF_008692095.1 Etheostoma spectabile
AATGCACCTGAACACACCTCCCTGTCAGACCAGCACTCCCATGGGCTCAAAGATGGGCACATGTGCATTTGCTATTTAAACGACATGGGCGTTGGACAGGAAGTTGACAACTGCGTCAGTCTTAAACTAGCAACAACACCTGCGCCTTACTTAGCGCTTGCAAGATAGGGCCCTTATGCTTCTGTGGTCAAGGTGAGGGGTTCAAGCATTCTCTGTGGCTGCAAAATAGCGGATTTTCTTGTTAATTTTCAATTTTTTTAAAATTTATTTACTAATTGTATCATCAAGAAAAAAAATTAGGGCTGACACCTTCTGGTCAGTTGGTTGATATGCTCTTGTCCGACCAAATTTGTCAGTTGTTGGCTTTCAGTAGGCCGTGTGTCCACCAACACGTTTTTTTTCCCAGCTGAAAACGCCAAGCTGGGAGTGCTTAAGAGTGATTTGGAGGCGTAACATTGTTTCAGCTGAGACGCTGTACTTGCGTCTAGTTGCTAAGATACAGACTATCAGCTGAAGTAACAATGTTAGCACAAGGTAGAATACTTACTCTGGCCCTTACTCTGGATAAAGAGGCTGAAACCTTAGTAAGGGAGGACGCACCCGCCGGTCTATGTGGCAAGCAGCATTCTTTTCTTTTCCTTTGTTGTTTCTATTGTTGTTCAGAACTTATATATGTATGTATGGTGGTAATTGTCTCGTCCCCCCTCCGTTGTAATTGGACGGCTGGGTAAAAAGCGGCATTTCTGTCAGTCAGCTGATAGGGAACCGAGCCCTGCAGAGGTCCCTTTGATCGTGTTGAGCAGTGTTTCATCTGGTTTTATCTGATGCAATAGAAGAGGCTGTACATCTTCCACCATATGACTATTCCTCCTTTCATGAGCATTTGAACAGATCCCTCAGAGGTAATACACTTTGAGTTCAAAGTCTGCTGGATGCTTCATGTTACTGCAGGGATGCCATCATGCAGACGTGAAGTCTGGCGATTTTCAGAGGCAGCCCTTCATCAGACGCATCAAGGACAGATTGATCTAGACATCCCAAGCAGACAGCTTAGCCTCTTCTTCACATTTCCTAATCATACACCATGTGGATTTTTTACCCCAAGCGTGTGACTTAGTGCACTGCCAGAGGGCATTCTGCTCCAGTTCGCCCTTGCGTGTTCTCCTATTTTCTTGTCTGAGCAGAAGGTTTAAACAGTCTTGGAGCAGTTTGGCCCGGAGCCTCTACGCTGAGGAGGAAAGCTGCAAAATGGCACCCAAGAGGAAATCAGAAACATGCGCTCGCCTCTCTGTCTCTGGTGTTTGAAATAATTTCCGATTACGTTCAATTTCTGGCACTGCATCGACTTCAGGCAAACACGCAAGCATGCATGAAGGCACGCAGAGGGATTAGGAATGAGTTGTGTTTTGATGAAGTTTTAATCTCTGGAGCCCAGGAGGGGAACACAGGACTTTTGACCCACTCCAGCCCACATTTAAGAGTTTTATTGATTATCTGATTATATTAAACTTGACACTTAGTATGTTTTGTCTAGTGACTCTATCTTGGAAAGCCATTATTGATTAAAAGGATAAAAGTGAAACAGTTAAAACTAGATTGTGCTTTTTTCTGTATTTCATTAGTTTAGTAGGTCGGTGCCCTTGTGTTCTACCTAAATTCTCTGTTTGCTTGTTGTTGTCTTTGACGTTGGGGATGTTTTGGATGCAGTAGAGGTTAGTGGTGACAGAGATGGGAATTCAAAGCAACAGCAGCACTGTCAACGCATTGGCGGACCACAAAACCCAGCATGCAAAACACACACAATGTGTTAAGAAATGACGATTGCATGAGGGAACTGACAAAAAGGTAACACTTACAATGTATTATTGCAGTGGCAAAAGACAGTGAAAGTTTTTGTGGGCACCCATATGATGTGCTGGGGAACATAATGTAAAAAGTTAGTTTGGAAGTCCTGAGTTAGTAATCTCTGTGTCATGGCTACCCCCTGATGTACTCTGGCAACCCAACATAACACTGGTGCTGCCTCCACCTGGATCATGTCTTTGTCTTTCAAATCCCTCTGATATTCAGCTTCTAATCATCATCACACTGTTGTCGCTCATAGCCTAGTCTCTGTTCCTTCCTCCACAGCGCTGCGAAGGAGGGTCTGGCTAGTCCACACAACATTCCGAGATGGAAGACAAACGTGTGGTTTATTGCTATTTCTTGAAACAATTCACAATCGTCTTGGGCGGAAGAAGCAACGGTGCCACTGAAAAATAGCCTCTGGTAGGGTAAACTTATTTTGGTGGTACGTGTGTACGTTTTAATGCTCTAATACACCAAACCGACGGGCAACCATTGGCAGAAGAAGCAGTTGGACGGATCGGCTCCCGTCTCTCGAAAAGTGCCTCGGAACACACCGAAGCGACACCAACTTGAGCATTTGTTCTGCGTGTGACATAATACGTCTCCATAATAGCATGAAATGAAAACCAAAAATGAGACATCTCTCAGGACCTAGTAAACACAGAGCATGCTGTCATTCATTGTTTTCATCAGTGTGTTGGATCGTTGTTGTCATTACTCGCTGAACGGAAGAAAATACAATGGTTAGTAATAAGAAGATACTGGCGTTGTCAGCTTCGGTTTTCTCGTGCACTGATTCGCTAGTCAAGGGCTAGCACGCCACCAACTGACAACAGCACGGAACACACCGAACAGACTCGAGTCACCGACCTTGCCAGACTCTCCGACGGCCGATACTCGTGTTGGTGTGTCTTCAAGGTTGCTACTCATGCAACAGAAAACTCAGATTGGACAGATAGTCTAGCTAGCTGTCTGGATGTACCCTGCAGAGATCTGAGGAGCAGTTAACCATAGTCCTCAGAAATCCACCAGAGTTTAAAATGCCAACACAAAGAAAGCGGAAGGTGACAAACACCCAGCTGAAAATGAGGGACATCTGGCAGAACCTGAACAATCCCATTTAATTAAATGCTGTTGATACAAACTGCTCATTGCCCAACCTTTCCTCCACATTCTTCATTATCTCTAGCCAACAGAATGCCCTTGTGGTACACTGTTGTTTTCATTGAACATAAAGGAGGTGACCTGATGTGTGTATTGTGTGTATATTGTAAGTATTGGAAAATAAGACACATTAGTAATAATCGTGGAGGATCCGCCAGTAGTCCATTTATGTGTAGACTGCGTGGCCGAGGCCAACAGGAGAGAGATCCAGAGTTTTTTTTCCTGGAACATACACAGCAAGAAATTTCCCTCCATGCACGGTCGACACCCTGGTATTACTACTCTCCTCCCTCCCATCCATCCCTAACTCTGCTCTGTCTCTTTTCACCTCTCTGTCTGGTCCAATGTGAGCCCCCTGGGGGGACGCTATATGACACCAGAAGCAGAGCATGAAATTCCTGGCATTCATCCAGCAGCCCCCACCTCTTTAAAATGTTCACCTTGCATGACGCGGCGTCACAACAGAACGCCCCGAGTCAGATACACAGTGAGGTGGATTTCATCTCTTCGAGTCATCTATAAGAGTCCAGTCAGCTTGGATTTTAAGCAGTGATAGTCATGCGTTTGTACATGCAGAATGATGGCTTTATCTAAATCATTTGGTGATTTGTTAAATAATTAATCAAAGTGAACAAATGATCCAGTCAATCTTCACTATGGTTATTCAGATGATAAATTCATGAAGATACAATCAATTTGTGGAGCTCTAAACCTCTAAACCTGGTCCTTTGTTTTTCCAGGTCTTTAAAGGTGAATTTCAGCTACCAGATTTCCTAAAAGAACAATCACAGGTACAGTAAAATTTCTGCCTGTTGTTGAGCTTTTTCTTTTATTTCTATTTTCAAATTTAGCCCTTTTTTAGTGTCTGATTTGAGTTAAACCATCTGCAACTCAGTGAAAGATCTCGTTACAGATTTTCATCTGCTCACATTTACTCATCCCTTGTTTTGGACTTTAGTTTCTTGCCATATAATGCAGCCTGTTGTCATTTTCTGGTCTCAGCTTCATGATTGTATTCATGTGTTTGGCCTGTAGTGGTTATTTTATTTGTTAGTCCCTTTGTGTTGCCTTGTTGTTTCTCTGTTTAAGAGCTTGATGTTGCCTTAGGAGCACTTCTGCCCTCCTCTGGTAGTCAGATGACTCTGCATTTATTTTCTCCATGTTTTTGGAACACACTACAGAAAAGATCTGCTTTTGATTTGCTAATATTGCCTTATTATCAAGACACTCAGCCACTTTGTTCATTGAATATCGGGGAACAAAAATAAACATGTTAGAGTCAGTGAATCCGCTGACTGTGGGCGTCTTCTTGGTGGTTTAAGTTGCATATTCTGCTATTTCCTCACTTTGTTCCAGAGCTGCCCGTCATCCTGAGCACACACACTGTAACCTCTGTCTGTGTGTTTTCTGTCCTTTGTTCCTCCATGCAGATTCAGAAGTCTGCAGAGAGACCCAACCCCAGTTAGGAGCAGCAGGAGTGCCAGCACCACAACACACAGGTACAGCTGGACATGACCAGTATTGTACTTTGGGCTCCGCTACATTCATTTCAAGTTACTTGATGAATTAACATTATGCTCGTGGTGACAGAGAGGGGAAGTCAAAGTGCTGCTGCAACTAACAATTATATCCTGTATTGATCAGTCTGTTAATTATTTTTCTGATTAATCAATTAATATTTAGTAGGGCTTGGCAATATATTGATGTTATATCAATACCATGATATGAGACTAGATTTTTGGATATTGTAATATGACATAAGTGTTTGTGTGTCTAAAATAATACATTGTCATGTCTCGGAACAGGAGCAGAGGTGCAGTGGAACAGAACACACCAACATCGTCTCACCCATCTCACCGTCTGCGTTGGGCCTCGGCACTTTTCAAAGGTCCCATGACCTTGCGGGACCTTTCTCCTCACCAGAGTCAGCTACCCTTGGCCTTCAATGTTGTACTGTACAAAAAAATGATACTAATACTTTTCACAACCACAGAATGTCTGCTGATTGTTAATTTTCCGTGTCACATCACGCTCATTGATTTTTTTTTTTAGAAATGATTTCTGGCTATTTAGAAGACAACTCTGTGATTCTGTTGTAAGAAACTGCAGTGAATTGAAATTGCAAGAAGCATTTATGAATGGAAAATTAGCTTTTGGAAGATGCAATACCTATTTTAATGTTACTTTTTTCATGCCTTTGTATTGTGCAATGTCATGGGTACTGATCAGTATCAACCGTGATAAACATTTTTTTTTAAACCTGTTGTCAGTCTGGTTTTATTTGGTTGAATGATGACATTAGTCCTGTAAAAACAAAAATGAAAGAAAAAAAAATAGAGAGGAGAGTGAAATAAAATTTTAAGTAAGTTATGATTGCAGTGCACTCAATCAGTTCTTGATCCTTAACAATAGTAAACATTTGGATGTAAAGGTAGCAACCGTATTAGGTTTACAGTAGGGCTGTGCAATTGATTTAATTTCGGTTTCGGTTTCCAACGATTACCAAAATAGTACAATCGAGTAAAAACGATTATTTTGCCATGTTCTGTTTTGTAATTTCCTCGTGTGTTCTGAATGGCGCGCGCGCGCACACACGTCATGCGCATATCCGCCCCTCCCGAAGCCAAACGCTTTCAGCGTACACTGTCAGGGAGGCAGGTTACCCGCTGGAATTTAAAAACTTAGCGAGAGTAAAGATGGCAGAAGGAGGGCAGCCACAGCAGCCAAACCAACTCCACTGTCTGGGAACAGTTTGGCTTCGAGGACTCCGACGACGAGCAGAAACATGCTACGTGCAAGATTTGCTACATGGTAGTGGCTGCAAGTCAAGGGAACACAACGAATTTGTTTAACCACTTGAAAATTAAACACGAGTGACCTATGACAATTTAATAAAGAAACCGAAACGGCAATCCACTCCCTCAACATCCTCCGTAACCCAGACATCCATAACAAACACACTGTACAGCTCCTTGTCCGTTGAATTCGGAAAGGCACAAAATAATAACCGAGTCTGTTGCCTATTATTTAGCTAAAGACATGCGCCCCACTAGCACAGTTGACAACTCTGGGTTCAAGAAAATGGTCAATAAGTTGGATAAACGTCATGCTTTGCCATCTCGACACCATTTCTCGAGAGTTGCTCTGCCAGATTTGTTCAACAAATGCCATGCAGAAGCGGCTAACGAGGTGACCAAAGCAGAATACTTTGCAATCACAACGGATATATGGTCTAGCCAAACCATGGAGCCATACATTAGCCTCACAACCCGTTATATTGATGCCGATTTCCGTTTGAATACCAAATGCCTCCAAACGGCATTTATTCCCGAAGATCATACGGGCCAAAACCTCGCCAATGGACTGAGGGAAGCTTTGGCTGCATGGCGTTCAAACGAAGAAAAGCGGGACGTTCTAAAACGCTTAACGTGAAAAGGCTTAACGTGGTTTAATGTACCTAAACAACGATCAATCATCACCATATTTGCCATGGCCATATCTTGTCATAAACACTTAAACCTGTCAAAAAAACTAAACTGAAATCCAACGATTATAGAAGTTATCTCACGATAACGTTTTCTTCTTCATTGGTGTCTATGGCGAGGAAAAGGTTTAACGTGGCATAATGTACCTAAACAACGATCAATCATCACCATATTTCACGTTATCACGTCATCACGTTAAGCCTTTTCACGTTAAGCGTTTTAGAACGTCCCAAGAAAAGCTCATCTGCTTCACTTCGGACAATGCTTCAAACATAAAGCTGCATGGCGGCTGAGCTAAATGGATGGATAAGGCTTCAGGCACAGACTCCACTTGGCTATAGGTGAGTGTGAGAAGTGACATATGATACGTGGTGATTTAATTATATGTAAAACAACAGCAACAACAATACTCGGAATACTAGCAAATAATAATTTGACAGTACACCGTGTCTTAACTACACTCGATGCCGCAACGCGCGCGATGTGCGACAAAATGTACCTTTTCCGTGTTCATCGGAGTTTTTGTTTTTGACACGCGACGATTCTATTTTAGAAACGGTTTCTATTTTCCTGTGACTTTGCGCTGGAACAACAAACACAAAGTGTGGCAATGATAATATCAAGTAATGTGTGTGCTTTATTTAATGTTAAAAGCATGTAATGTGACTTTGAACATCATTTAAGGCTCCCCAGCGTTGTAGCTGTAAAAGCAACAATGAATAATTAAAATCGTCACGTCTAGTGTGGATAGACAAATTATTTGTCGCTGGAATCTTATCGCATCGCGTTTGGTTAGGACACCTAGCTTAAGCTAGCAGCATACTATTATACTTTATTAACCCTTGTGCTGTCTTCCCGTCAACAATAGTCACTTTTTTTCAACATTGTTATCGCTTTTTCCGACATTTGTGTCACTTTTTCAATGTTGTGGGTGCCTTTTTGTTGATTTTTTGGGGTTTTTTTCTCCAAAGTTTTTTGATATTTTTAATGTTCTGGATTTTCAGCGCTTATTTCGGTGGACCATTTTTTGAGACAAAGAAACAAAAGAAAATGAACTAAAAACGGGTCAATTTGACCCAAGGACAACATGAGGGTTAAGATTTGATTAAATTTAAATTTTATTGTCATCACACAAGTTTATTTTATGAAGGTTGTGATAATCATAGTGATGCTAATTATAAGGTGACCAGATTTCTCAGACAAAATCTGGGGACATTTTCAGCTCAGAAGCGTATGGACAAAAATAAACATGTTAGAGTCAGTGATCCGCTGACTGTGGGCGTCTTCTTGGTGGTTTAAGTTGCATATTCTGCTATTTCCTCACTTTGTTCAGAGCTGCCCGTCATCCTGAGCACACACACTGTAACCTCGTCTGTGTGTTTTCTGTCCTTTGTTCCTCCATGCAGATTCAGAAGTCTGCAGAGAGACCCAACCCCAGTTAGGAGCAGCAGGAGTGCCAGCACCACAAACCAGGTACAGTGGATGACCAGTATTGTACTTTGGGCTCCGCTACATTCATTTAAGTTACTTGATGAATTAACATTATGCTCGTGGTGACAGAGAGGGGAAGTCAAAGTGTGCTGCAACTAACAATTATATCCTGTATTGATCAGTTGTTAATTATTTTCTGATTAATCAATAATATTTAGTAGGGCTTGGCAATATTTGATGTTATATCATACCGTGATTGAGACTAGATTTTTGGATATTGTAATATGACATAGTGTTTGTTGTGTCTAAAATAATACATTGTCATGTCTCGGAACAGGAGCAGAGGTGCAGTGGAACACGAACACACCAACATCGTCTCACCCATCTCCGTCTGCGTTGGGCCTCGGCACTTTTCAAAGGTCCATGAACTTGCGGGACCTTTCTCCTCACCAGAGTCAGCTACCCTTGGCCTTCAATGTGTACTGTACAAAAAAATGATACTAATACTTTTCACAACCACCGAATGTCTGCTGATTGGTAATTTTCCGTGTCACATCACGCTCATTGATTTTTTTTTAGAAATGATTTCTGGCTATTGAAGACAACTCTGTGATTCTGTTGTAAGAAACTGCAGTGAATTGAAATTGCAAGAAGCATTTATGAATGGAAAATTAGCTTTTGGAAGATGCCATACCTATTTTAATGTTACTTTTTTCATGCCTTGTATTGTGCAATGTCATGGGTACTGATCGTATCAACGTGATAAACATTTTTTTTAACCTGTTGTCAGTCTGGTTTATTGGTTGAATGATGACATTAGTCCTGTAAAAACAAAATGAAAGAAAAAAATAGAAGGAGAGTGAATAAAATTTTAAGTAGTTATGATTGCAGTCACTCAATCAGTTCTTGATCCTTAACAATAGTAAACATTTGGATGTAAAGGTAGCAAACGTATTAGGTTTACGTAGGGCTGTGCAATGATTTAATTTCGGTTTCGGTTTCCAACGATTACCAAAATAGTCAATCGAGTAAAAACGATTATTTTGCCATGTTCTGTTTTGTAATTTCCTCGTGTGTTCTGAATGGGCGCACACACCGTCATGCGATATCCGCCCCTCCCAAGCCAAACGCTTTCAGCGTACACTGTCAGGGAGGCAGGTTACCGCTGGAATTTAAAAACTTAGCGAGAGTAAAGATGGCAGAAGGAGGGCAGCCACAGCAGCCAAACCAACTCCACTGTTGGGAACAGTTTGGCTTCGAGGAATCCGACGACGAGCAGAAACATGCTAGTGCAAGATTTGCTACATGGTAGTGGCTGCAAGTCAAGGGAACACAACGAATTTTACCACTTGAAATTAACACGAGTGACCTATGACAATTTAATAAAGAAACCGAAACGGCAATCCACTCCCTCAACATCCTCCGTAACCCAGACATCCATAACAAACACACTGTACAGCTCCTTTCCGTTGATTCGGAGCACAAAATAATAACCGAGTCTGTTGCCATTATTAGCTAAAGACATGCGCCCCACTAGCACAGTTGACAACTCTGGGTTCAAGAAAATGGTCAATAAGTGGGATAACGTCATGCTTTGCCATCTCGACACCATTTCTCGAGAGTTCTCTGCCAGATTTGTTAACAAATGCCATGCAGAAGCGGCTAACGAGGTGACCAAAGCAGATACTTTGCAATCACAACGGATATATGGTCTAGCCAACCATGGAGCCATACATTAGCCTCACAACCCGTTATATTGATGCCGATTTCCGTTTGAATACCAAATGCCTCCAAACGGCATTATTCCCGAAGATCATACGGGCCAAAACCTGCCAATGGACTGAGGGAAGCTTTGGCTGCTGCGTTCAAACGAGAAAAGCGGGACGTTCTAAAACGCTTAACGTGAAAAGGCTTAACGTGGTTTAATGTACCTAAACAACGATCAATCATCACCATATTTGCCTGGCCTATCTTGTCATAAACACTTAAACCTGTCAAAAAACTAAACTGAAATCCAACGATTATAGAAGTTATCTCACGATAACGTTTTTCTTCATTGGTGTCTATGGCGAGGAAAAGGTTAACGTGGCATAATGTACCTAAACAACAGATCAATCATCACCATATTTCACGTTATCACGTCATCACGTTAAGCCTTTTCACGTTAAGCGTTTTAGAACGTCCCAAGAAAAGCTCATCTTCACTTCGGACAATGCTTCAACATAAAGCTGCGGGGCTGAGCTAAATGGATGGATAAGGCTTCAGGCACAGCATCCACTTGGTATAGGTGAGTGTGAGAAGGACATATGATACGTGGGGATTTAATTATAGTAAAAACAACAGCAACAACAATACCGGAATACTAGCAAATAATAATTGACAGTACACCGTGTCTAACTACACTCGATGCCGCAACGCGCGCGATGTGCGACAAATGTACCTTTTCCGTGTTATCGGAGTTTTTGTTTTGACACGCGACGATTCATTTTAGAAACGGTTTCTATTTTCCTGTGACTTTGCGCTGGAACAACAAACACAAAGTGTGGCAATGATAATATCAAGTAATGTGTGTGCTTTATTTAATGTTAAAAGCATGTAATGTGACTTTGAACATCATTTAAGGCCCCCAGCGTTGTAGCTGTAAAGCAACAATGAATAATTAAAATCGTCACGTCTAGTGTGGATAGACAAATTATTTGTCGCTGGAATCTTATCGCATCGCGTTGGTTAGGACACCTAGCTTAAGCTAGCAGCATACTATTATACTTTATTAACCCTTGTGCGTCTTCCCGTCAACATAGTCACTTTTTTTTCAACATTGTATCGCTTTTTCCGACATTTGTGTACTTTTTCAATGTTGTGGGTTGCCTTTTTGTTGATTTTTTGGGGTTTTTTCTCCAAAGTTTTTGATATTTTAATGTTCTGGATTTTCAGCGCTATTTCGGTGGACCATTTTTTGAGAAAAGAAACAAAAGAAAATGAACTAAAAACGGGTCAATTGACCCAAGGACAACATGAGGGTTAAGTTTGATTAAATTTAAATTTTATTGTCATCACACAAGTTTTTTTTATGAAGGTTGTGATAATCATAGTGATGCTAATATAAGGTGACCAGATTTCTCAGAAAATCTGGGGACATTTTCAGCTCAGAAGCGTATTTACCTCCAAAACACTCATGTTTTTATTTTGTAAAACTAAAACGGGGACACTAGACCTAGGGTGTCTTATTAGGGGCTGAGCCCCCCCCCAGGTATGATCCTAGACCCACCCTGCTGCTACTTCCTACTCCACTCCACTCAAGAAGAAAGTCCTAATATTTCAAGATAAAAGTCCTAATATTTCAAGATGAAAGTTAATATTTCAAAATATAAAGTCCTAATAGTTTTAATATTTCAAGATAGAAAGTCCTAATATTTCAGAGAGAAAGTCCTAATATTCAGATATAAAGTCTTAATATTTCAGATAGAAAGTCTTAATATTTCAAATATAAAGTCCTAATAGTCCTAATATTCAAGATAGAAAGTCCTTATAGTCCTAATATTTCAAGATAGAAAGTCTCAATATTTCATAATGTTGTAATGTTTACTGAACTACTGACAGCGGTTTGCTTACTGCTCAAGGCTCGTTTCTGCAACAGCTCATTGGAATCAGATACAACAAAAACTATGAGGACATATTTTCCTTTGACATTGATGCAGTATTAAACGAGATCGCTGCAATGTAAGTTATAGGATAATTGTCCAGGTTGTATTTACGTTCATAAGCGCTGTTTAGCTGCAACAGACTTAGATTAATATTCTAAGTGTCTGACACATTATGGGAAGGATTTCTAAGGAGGTCGACCTTTCTGTCAAAGATTAAGATCCTTTTTAAACATAAAAGTCCGCGAAATTGCGTTCGCTAAACCCACCAGACACTGTATGTAAATACCAGTGATTTAGCATCGTAAAACACGGCTTCTAAAACCTCTGAGCACCGCTGGCTCTGGCTGCCTGGAGCCTGCGTGTGTTGGGTGTGCGATATCGGTACGTTTTGTCAGTTTTTTCTTTCTTTCATTCCAATTTCGGGTCTTTCAGTCACAATGAAAACCGGGACAGATCCAGCCGGGGACAGGTAGCCAAAATCGGGGACTGTCCCCGGAAACCGGGGACGTCTGGTCACCCTAGCTAATATGTGTTTGTTGAATCTTAGAGAATGCAATGAAGGATCCCAGGATTGACCGGCGAGGGGGTCTGCAAGAAGGTGGTCAGTAAACTGGTAAACCTTGAGACCGACGTATAACCGACTGCTATCTGTTGAGTTTTCCTCCGTTCTCTGTCCTCGTGATGTCTACATCTAGAAACTAAGCTGCACGGGGTGCAGGGAACAACTGACTGGCTCATGATCAGACAGTAGTTACCGGAGCAGTAGATTAGCTTTGCAAAAACCCCGGAGCGTTCTATATAAATGACGCTTTTCCTACAGTTGGAAAAAGAAGAGGGCTCTGACAGAGGCTCAGAGGCAGTTGAACCTGCTGAACACTCGCTAAGACTGAATGCCCACTAGATGGGGATCTAGGCAGGCAATGGTCGACAGAGTCCTTGAACAACAGAAGTTAACTTATTTGCTGTTAATGCTGGGGCCTGATGATGGGCCAGCCTTTATATTCGTGATTGAGTTGCTGGATTTGTTTATATTTTGCCAAATGTTGCCTACTTGTTTTAAAGAGATTGTGGAAGTAAATACAGGAGAAAAACTTTTATACTTGATTTGAAATTTATATTTATATTTATTTTAATAGTTCAAAAAGTACAATAATGTCAATGATTTAGGAATGTTGAAAGGTGTCTTTTAATAAATGCAACACGTTTCCAAAGTCATGTGCAATAATGTGTTACATAATGTGATTTCAATATTGAACGAAATATCGGTGATTATGATTTTTCCAAAACGAGCAGCCCTACTTTTTTATGACTTTTTAGACATGATCTACTATAACTTTTTTATGAATTTTTTGACATAATATACTATGACTTTTTAATGATATTTTCGACATACTATACTATGACTTTTTACGACTTTTTGACTATATACTATGACTTTTATGACTTTTACACTTACTATACTAGATTTTTATGAATTTTTACGACTTTTTCACATAAATACTATGACTTTTTTGACTTTTTTTCGACTACTATGCTATGATTTTTATGATTTTTCGACATACTATACTATGACTTTTTACAACTTTTTCGACATACTATACAATGACTTTTTATTCATTTTTATGACTTTTCGATATACTTACCATGACTTTTTATATTTCGACATACATACAATGACTTTTTTCAACATTTTGTACTATGAATTTTTCGACATCGAATATGACTTTTTTATGACTTTTTTCGACATAATATACTAGACTTTTTATGATTTTTTCAACATACTATACTATGACTTTTTACAACTTTTCGACATACTTACTATGATTTTATTCATTTTTATGGATTTTTCAACATACTTACCATGACTTTTATGATATTTTCGACATACTAAACAATACTATCAAAGACTTTTATTCATTTTTATGACTTTTTCAACATACATACAATGACTTTTTTCGACATTTGTACTAGATTTTCGACATACGAATATTGACTTTTTTCGAATAATATTACTATTACTTTTATGTTTTTTTTCAACATACTAACTATGACTTTTTTATGACGTTTTATGTTTTTTTTTACTAATATACTATGACTTTTTAAATTTTCACATGCTATACTATGACTTTTTACGAATTTTTCGATATACTATACTATGACATTTTAAGACTTTTTCGACATATTATTAATAAGAATTTTTATGACTTTATGATTTTTTCGACACGCCTATACTATGACTTTTTACAACTTTTTGACATACCTACTATGACTTTAATGACTTTTTATGATTTTTTTGACGTACTATACTATGACTTTTACAACATTTTCAACATACTATACTAGACTTTTAATTTCCTTTATGACTTTTTTTTTTTCGACATACTTACTATAACTTCATGATTTTTTTCGACATACTTACTAGACATTTAAGACTTTTGGACATATATTAGGCGCGCCGATTATGGCAAAATGATAATCACGATTATTTTGATCAAATTTTGATCGCGATTATTCTCACGATTATTTGGATTTACCAAAACAAATTGCATCGTCACAGTAGGCTATTTATAACTGCGAGAGGAGTGTGTGGACGCTACTCACACAGAGACGGCTGCTCATTATGACGGGTCCAGCACGGGTTCGAACGGCGGCTATAACAACGGCGCAGACGCTACTAGCACGACTAGCACTGCTCTCTGCTGGAACAAAATGTTGCGTGTAATGGTAAATGGTAAACCTTGAGACGACGTATAACCGACGCTATCTGTGAGTTTTCCTCCCGTTACTCTGTCCTCTGGACTGTCTACATCTAGAAACAAGCTGCCGGGGTGCAGGGAAAGAAACTGACTGGCTCATGATCAGACAGTAGTTACCGGAGCAGTAGATTAGCTTTGCAAAACCCCGGAGCGTTCAATAAAATGACGCTTTAAAAAAATAATCGCTCGATCACGCAAATTTGATCGGGGAAGTCAAAATCGTGATCGCGATTAAAATTCAATTAATTGTGCAGCCTACATACTATACATGACTTTTATGACTTTTTTGACACTATACTAGAGTTTTTAATGATTTTTTCAACATACGATACTATGACTTTTTTGATTTTTTCAACTACTATACTATGACTTTTTATGATTTTTCACATACTAACTATGACTTTACACTTTCCGACATACTATACTATGATTTTTGATTCCTTTTTATGACTTTTTTCAACATACTATACTATGATTTTTATGATTTTTCGAAAATATACTGGACTTTTTATATTTTATGATTTTTTCAACATACTATATATGACATGTAAGACTTTCGAAATTATACTGTGACTTTTTATGACTTTTTATGATTTTTTTCAACATACATACTATGACTTTTTACAATTTTTTCGACATACTATACTATGACTTTTTATTCATTTTATGACTTTTTCGACATACTATACTATGACTTTTTATGATATTTTCGACATACTATGCAATGCTTTATACTTTTTTCAACTACTATACTAGACTTTTTATGATTTTTTTCGAACATACTATACTATGACTTTTATGATTTTTTACATACTATACTATGACTTTTTATGATTTTTTAACAACTATACTATGACTTTTTATGATTTTTTCAACAACTATACTATGACTTTTTATGATTTTTTCAACATTTAACTATACTAGACTTTTTATGCTTTTTATGATTTTTTCGACATACTATACTATGACTTTTTATGACTTTTATGATTTTTTCACATACATACTATGACTTTTTACAACTTTTTCGACATATATACTATGATTTTTTGATTCCTTTTTAGTATAGTATGCGAAAGGTTGTAAAAGTAATAGTATAGTATGTCGAAAAATCATAAAAAGTCATAAAAAGTCATAGGTATAGTATGCGAAAAAAAAAATCATAAAAAAAGTCATTAAAAAGTCATAGAGAGTATGTTGAAAAAAATATAAAAAGTCATGTATAGTATGTTGAAAAAGAAAAAAATCATAAAAGTCTAGTCTAGTATGGTGAAAAAAATCAACAAAGGCATAGTATTAGTAGTTGAAAAAACTCTTAAAAAAGTGTCATAGTTAGCATGTCGAAAAAAAATGCATTAAAAAGTCAGAGTTTTATTATTAAGTCTGTTGAAAAAAGTATAACAAAGTAATTGCTAGTATTGTCGAAAATATCTAAAAAGTCATAAGTATAGTATGGCGAAAAAGTCCAAAAAATGAATATAAAAAGGTATAGTATGGTATGTCGAAAACAATGTAAAAAGTCATAGTCAGGTTGTTGAAAAAAATCATAAAAAAAGTCATAAAAAGGCACAGTTAGTCCTTTGTCGAAAAGGGTCTTACAATGTAATAATAGTTGTTGAAAAAAATCATAAAAAGTCATAAATGTCATAGTATAATTTGTCGAAAAAATCATAAAAAGTCAGTCAGAGTATAGTATGTGAAAAAAATCATACAAAGGAATCAAAAATCATAGTATAGTATGTCGGAAAAGATGTAAAAGGCATAGTATAGTAGTGAAAAAATCATAAACAAGTATAGGAAGTTGTTGAAAAAACTCATAAAAGTCATGTATAGTATGTTGAAAAAAATCATTAAAAACATCATAGTATAGTATGTCAAAAAAAAGTCATAAAAGTCATTGTGTATAGTATGTAGGCTGCACCACTTAATTGAATTTAATCGCGATCCCGCGATTTGATTCCCACGATCAAATTGCGTGATCGAGCGATTATTGTTTTTAAAGCGTCATTGTATGAACGATCCGGTTTTTGCAAAGCTAATCGACTGCTCCGGGTAAAATACCTGTTGTCATGAGCAGTCAGTTGTTCCCTGCACCCCGTGCAGCTTAGTTTCTATATGTTAGACAGACAGAGGACAGAGTAACGGCGAGGAAAAACTCAAAAGATAGCAGTCGGTTATACGTCCGGTCTCAAGGTTACAAGTTTACCAGTACACGCAAACACATTTGTCCAGCAGAAGCATTGCTAGCGGTGCTGTAGCGTCTGTTAAGCCGTGTTATCCGCGTTCGAACCGTTGCTGGAACACGTCATTAAGATCGCCGTCTCTGTGTGATAGCGTCCAATTTCACACTCCCTCCGCATTTATAAATAGGCCTACGTGACGATGCAATTTGTTTTGGTTAAAAAAAAATCAACAAAATAATCGAGAGAATAATCGCGATCCAAAATTTTGATCAAAAATAAATTCGTGATTACATTTGGGCCATTAATCGTGCAGCCCTAATAGTATGTCCAAAAAAGTCTGAAAAGTCATAGTATAGGATGTCGAAAAAAATCATGAACGTTATAGTAAAAAGTATGTCGAAAACAAAGTCCATAAAAAAAAAGGAATAAAAAAGTCATAGTATAAGTATGTTGAACACAGTTGTAAAAGTCATAGATAGTAAGTCAAAAAAATCATTTAAAAGTCATTAAAAGTAATAGTATAGGAGTCAAAAAGTTGTAAAAAGTCAAGTATAGCGGGTCTAAAAAAATCATAAAAAAGTCATGAAAATTCTTAGTATACTATGGCGAAAAAGTCTTAACATGTCATAGCTATAGTATATCGAAAATTGCGTAAAAAAGTCATAGTATAGCATGTGAAAATATGAAAAAGTCTCATAGTATATTAATGTAAAAAAAAAACATACTCATAAAAAAGTCCATAGAGAGTATGTTGCAACAAAACATAAAAAGTAATAGGATATTAGGTCGAAAAAAAGTCAAGTTCGTATTCGAAAAAGTCATAGTACCCCCCCCCCAAAATGTACAGAAAAAGTCATTGTTGTAGTAGTATGTGAAAAAAAGTCATAAAAATGAATAAAAAGTCTTTGTATAGTATTGGTTAGTATGTCGACCATATCTACAAAGTCATGGTTAAGAGTATGTGAAAAATCCATAAAAATGAATAAACATCATAGTATGTAGGTCGAAAAAGTTTGTAAAAAGTCTGAGTATAGTTGTTGAAAAAATCATAAAAAGTCATAGTATATTAGTCGAAAAAAAAAAAAAAAGTCATAAAAAGTCATTATTCGATGTCGAAAAAAAGTCATAGTACAAAATGTGAAAAAAGGCATTGTATAGTATGTCGAAAAATCATAAAAAGTATGTGGTTAAGGATATCGAAAAAGTCATAAAAATGAAAATAAAAAAGTCATTGTATAGTATGTTCGAAAAAGTTGTTAATAAAAGTCATAGTAGAGTAGGTCCCCCCCGAAAAAAATCATAAAACGTCATAGCATAGTATGTCGAAAAAGTCATAAAGTCATAGTCTAGTATGGTGAACAAGTCAGTTAAAAAGTTCATAAAAAAGTCATAGTATAGTTCTGTTGTGAAAAAAGTCGTAAAAAGTCATAAAAAGGCATAGTATAGTATGTCAAAAATCGTAAAAAGTCATAGTATAGTATGTCGAAAATATCACATTAAAAAGATCATAGTAATTAGTCAAAAAAAACGTCATATAAAAGTTATAGTAGATCATGTCTTAAAAAAGCATAAAAAGTTAGGGCTGCTCGATTTGGGAAAAATCATATCACGAGTATTTCGGTCATATTGAAAATACGATATGTAACACGATTATTGCACATGACTTTGGGAAACGTTGTTGCATTTATTAAAAAGACACCTTTCAACCATTCCTAAATCATGAACATTTATTGTACTTTTTGAACTATTAAAAATTAAATATAAATATAAATTTCAAATCACGTATAAAAGTGTTATTCACGTATGTACTTCCACAATCTCTTAAAAACAGTAGGCCACATTTTTGGCAAAATATAAACAAATTCCGCAACTCAATCCAACGAATATAAAGGAGGCCCATCATAAGGCCCCCAGCTAAAGCAAATAAGTTAACTTCTGTGTTTCAAGGACTCTGTCGCCATGCCTGCCTAGATCCCCATCTAGTGGGGCATTCAGTCTTTAGCGATGTTCAGGCAGGTTCAACTGCCTCCTGAGCCTCTGTCAGAGGGGGGCCCCCCCTCTTCGTTTTTTCCAACTGTAGGAAAAAAGCGGTATTTTATAGAAACGTCCGGGTGTTTGTGACAAAGCTAACTACTGCTCGGTAAAACTACTGTTGATTCATGCGCAGTCCAGTTGTTCCCTGACCAGTGCCGCTTAGTTCTAGTGTAGACAGTCAACGCGGACAGAGTAACGGGAGGAAAACTAAACAGAGTAGGCAGTCGGTTATACGTCGAGCCAAGGTACAAGTAAGGACCACCTTCTTTGCAGACCCCCAGCGCGGGTCAATCATGGGAGCCATTCATGGCATTCGCTAAGATACAACAAACACATATTTAGCTAGGGTGACCAGACGTCCCAGGTTTCCGGGGACAGTCCGATGTTGGCTACCTGTCCCCGGCTGGATCTGTCCCCGTTTCTTGTGCACTGAAAGACCCCACAGTTTGGAATGAAAGAAAAGGAAAAAAACTGACAAAACTAGCCGATAATTCGCACACCAAAACAACCGCAGGCTCAGGCACAGCAAGCCAGCGGTGCTCAGAGAGGTGTTAGAAGCCGTTTTTACGATGCTTAAAATAACTGGGTATTTACATAACCAGGGTATGGTGGGTTTAGCGAACGCAATTTCGCGGACTTTTATGTTTTAAAAAAGGATCTTAATCTTTGGGTTTGTGACAGAAAGGTTCGCCTCCTTAGAAATCCTTCCCATAATGTTGTTCAGGACACTTAGAATATTAATCTAGTCTGTTAGCAGCTATACAAGCGCTCTTTATGAACCCGTAAATACAACCTGGGACAATATCTATAAATTACATTGCAGCGAATCTCGTTTAATACTGCATCAAGGCAAAGGAAAAATATTCTCAGTAGTTTTGTTGTATCTGATCGTCAATGAGCTGTTGCAAAACGAGCCTTAGAGCGTAAAAGCAAACGGCTGTCAGTAGTTCAGTAAACATTACAAATATGAAATATTGAGACTTTCTATCTTGAAATATTAGGGACTATAGGACTTTCTATTTGAAATATAGGACTATGAGGACTTTTATATTTTGAAATATTAAGGACTTTCTATCTTGAAAAATTAAGACTTGGATATCTGGAAATATTCGGATTTCTATCTTGAAAAAATTCGGACTTTCTCTTGAAAGATTAAAAACTATTAGGACTTATATTTTGAAATATTAAGACTTCTATCTGAAATATTAGACTTGTTTCTTGAATATTCGGACTTTTCGACTTGAGGGGGTTTGGATGGAGTGGAGTAGGAAGTAGCAGCAGGGTGGCAGGATATACCTGGGGGGGGGCGTCAGCCCCTAATAAGACAGCCCTAGGTCTAGGTCCCCGTTTTAAGTTTACAAAAATAAAAACATGAGTGTTATGAGGGTAAAATACGGCG
>NC_045735.1:3291345-3291466 GCF_008692095.1 Etheostoma spectabile
AGATCCTTTTTAAAACATAAAAGTCCGCGAAATTGCGTTCGCTAAACCCACCAGACACTGGTTATGTAAATAACCAGTGATTTTAGCATCGTAAAACACGGCTTCTAAAACCTCTCTGAGC
>NC_045735.1:3291491-3300657 GCF_008692095.1 Etheostoma spectabile
CCCGCCGTCCTATTGTGCAAAGCAGCATTCTTTTCTTTTCCTTTTGTTGTTCTATTGGTGTCAGAACTTATATGTATGTATGGTGGTAATTGTCTCGTCCCCCTCCGTTGTAATTGGACGGCTGGGTAAAAAGCGGCATTTCTTCAGTCAGCTGATAGGAACCGAGCCCTGCAGAGGTCCCTTTGATCGTGTTGAGCAGTGTTTCATCTGTTTTATCTGATCCAATAGAAGAGGCTGTACATCTTCCACCATAACTATTCCTCCTTTCATGAGCATGAACATCCCTCAGAGGTAATACACTTTGAGTTCAAAGTCCTGGATGCTTCATGTTACTGCAGGGATGCCATCATGCAGACGTGAAGTCTGGCGATTTCAGAGGCAGCCCTTCATCAGACGCATCAGGACAGATTGATCTAGACATCCCAAGCAGACAGCTTAGCCTCTTCTTCATCAATTTCCTATCATACACCATGTGGATTTTTTACCCCAAGCGTGTGACTTAGTGCACTTGCCAGAGGGCATTCTGCTCCAGTTCGCCTTGCGTGTTCTCCTTTTTCTTGTCTGAGCAGAGGTTTAAACAGTCTTGAGCAGTTTGGCCCGGAGCCTCTACGCTGAGGAGGAAAGCTGCAAATGGCACCCAAGAGAAATCAGAAACATGCGCTCCGCTCTCTGTCTCTGGTGTTTGAAATAATTTCCGATTACGTTCAATTTCTGGCACTGCATCGACTTCAGGCAAACACGCAAGCAGGCATGAAGGCACGCAGAGGGATTAGGAATGAGTTGTGTTTTTGATGAAGTTTTAATCTCTGGAGCCCAGGAGGGGAACACAGACTTTTGACCCACTCCAGCCCACATTTAAGAGTTTTTATTGATTACTGATATATTAAACTTGACACTTAGTATGTTGTTTGTCTAGTGACTCTATCTTGGAAAGCCATTATTGATTAAAAGGATAAATGAAAAGTTAAAACTAGATTGTGCTTTTTTCTGTATTTCATTATTGTTTAGTAGGTCGGTGCCCTTGTGTTCTACCTAAATTCTCTGTTCTTGTTGTTGTCTTTGACGTTGGGGATGTTTTGGATGCAGTAGAGGTTAGTGGTGACAGAGATGGGAATTCAACGAACAGCAGCCCTGTCAACGCATTGGCGACCACAAAACCCAGCATGCAAAACACACACATGTGTAAGAAATGACGATTGCATGAGGAACTGACAAAAAGGTAACACTTACAATGTATTATTGCAGTGGCAAAAGACAGTGAAAGTTTTTGTGGGCACCCTATGATGTGCTGGGGAACATATGAGAAAAAGTTAGTTTGGAAGTCCTGAGTTAGAATCTCTGTGTCATGGCTACCCCCTGAGGTACTCTGCAACCCAACATAACACTGTGCTGCCTCCACCTGGATCTGTCTTTGTCTTTCAAATCCCTCTGTATTCACTTCTAATCATCATCACACTGTTGTCGCTCATAGCCTAGTCCTCTGTCCCTTCCTCCACAGCGCTGCGAAGGAGGGTCTGGCTAGTCCACACAACATTCCGAGATGGAAGACAAACGTGTGGTTTATGCTATTTCTTGAAACAATTCACAATCGTCTTGGGGGGAAGAAGCAACGGTGCCACTGAAAAATAGCCTCTGGTAGGGTAAACTTATTTTGGTGGTACGTGTGTACGTTTTAATGCTCTAATAACCAAACCGACGGGCAACCATTGGCAAGAAGCAGTTGGACGATCGGCTCCCGTCTCTCGAAAAGTGCCTCGGAACACACCGAAGCGACCCCAACTTGAGCATTTGTTCTGCGTGTGCACATAATACGTCTCCATAATAGCATGAAATGAAAACCAAAATGAGACATCTCTCAGGACCTAGTAAACACCAGAGCATGCTGTCATTCATTGTTTTCATCATGTTTGGATCGTTGTTGTCATTACTCCTGAACGGAAGAAAATACAATGGTTAGTAATAAGAAGAACTGGCGTTGTCAGCTTCGGTTTTCTCTCGTGCACTGATTCGCTAGTCAAGGCTAGCACCCACCAACTGACACAGCACGGAACACACCGAACAGACTCAGTCACCGACCTTGCCAGACTCTCCGACGGCCGATACTCGTGTTGGTGTGTCTTCAAGGTTGCTACTCATCAACAGAAACTCAGATTGGACAGATAGTCTAGCTGCTGTCTGGATGTACCCTGCAGAGATCTGAGGACAGTTAACCATAGTCCTCAGAATCCACCAGAGTTTAAAATGCCAACACAAAGAAGCGGAGTGACAAACACCCAGCTAAAATGAGGGACATCTGGCAGAACCTGAACAATCCCATTTAATTAAATTCTGTTGATACAACTGCTCTATTCCCAACCTTTCCTCCACATTCTTCATTATCTCTAGCCAACAGAATGCCCTGTGGTACACTGTTGTTTCATTGAACAAAGGAGGTGACCTGATGTGTGTATTGTGGTGTATATTGTAAGTATTGGAAAATAAGACACATTAGTAATAATCGTGGAGATCCGCCAGTAGTCCATTTATGTGTAGACTGCGTGGCCGAGGCCAACAGGAGAGAGATCCAGAGTTTTTTTCCTGAACATACACAGCAAGAAATTTCCCTCCATGCACGGTCGACACCCTGGTATTACTACTCCTCCTCCTCCCATCCATCCCTAACTCTGCTCTTGTCTCTTTTCACCTCTCTGTCTGGTCCAATGTGAGCCCCCTGGGGGACGCTATATGACCCCAGAAGCAGAGCATAGAAATTCCTGGTCATCCAGCAGCCCCCACCTCTTTAAAATGTTCACCTTGCATGACGCGGCGTCACAACAGAACGCCCCGTCAGATACACAGTGAGTTGGATTTCATCTCTTCGAGTCATCTATAAGAGTCCAGTCAGCTTGGATTTTAAGCAGTGATAGTCATGCGTTTGTAATGCAGAATGATGCTTTATCTAAATCATTTTGGTGATTTGTTAAATAATTAATCAAAGTGAACAATGATCCAGTCAATCTTCACTATGGTTATTCAGATGATAATTCATGAAGATACAATCAATTTGTGGAGCTCTAAAACCTCTAAACCTGGTCCTTTGTTTTTCCAGTCTTTAAAGGTGAATTTCAGCTACCAGATTTCCTAAAAGAACAATCACAGTACAGTAAATTTTCCTGTTGTTGAGCTTTTTTCTTTTATTTCTATTTTCAAATTTAGCCCTTTTTTTAGGTCTGATTATTGAGTTAACCATCTGCAACTCAGTGAAAGATCTCGTTACAGATTTTCATCTGCTCACATTTACTCATCCCTTGTTTTGGACTTTGTTCTTGCCATATAATGCAGCCTGTTGTCATTTTCTGGTCTCAGCTTCATGATTGTATTCATGTGTTGGCCTGTAGTGGTTATTTTATTTGTTAGTCCCTTGTGTTGCCTTGTTGTTTCTCTGTTAAGAGCTTGATGTTGCCTTAGGAGCACTTCTGCCCTCCTCTGGTAGTCAGATGACTCTGCTTTTATTTTCTCCATGTTTTTGGAACACACTACAGAAAAGATCTGCTTTTGATTTGCTAATATTGCCTTATTATCAAGACACTCAGCCACTTGTTCATTGAATATCGGGGAACAAAAAAAACATGTTAGAGTCAGTGAATCCGCTGACTGTGGGCTTCTCTTCTTGTGTTTTAAGTTGCATATTCTGCTATTTCCTCACTTTGTTCCAGAGCTGCCCGTCATCGCGACACACCCTGTAACCTCTGTCTTGTTTTTTCTGTCCTTTGTTCCCTCCTGCCGATTCAGAAGTCTGCAGAGAGACCCAACCCCGTTAGGAGCAGCAGGTGCCAGCACCACAACACACAGGTACAGCTGACATGACCAGTATTGTACTTTGGGCTCCGCTACATTCATTTCAAGTTACTTGATGAATTAACATTATGCTCGTGGTGACAGAGAGGGAAGTCAAAGTGCTGCTGCAACTAACAATATATCCTGTATTGATCAGTCTGTTAATTATTTTCTGATTAATCATTAATATTTGTAGGGCTTGGCAATATATTGATGTTATATCAATACTTGATATAGACTAGATTTTTGGATATTGTAATATGACATAATGTTTGTGTGTCTAAAATAATACATTGTCATGTCTCGAACGGAGCAGGGTGCAGTGGAAACGAAACCACCACATCGTCTCACCCATCTCACCGTCTGCGTTGGGCCTCGGCACTTTCAAAGGTCCCATGACTTGCTGGACCTTTCTCCTCACCAGAGTCAGCTACCCTTGGCCTTGCAATTGTACTGTACAAAAAAATGATACTAATACTTTCACACACAGCATGCTAGTTGCTCGCTAGTGTAGTTATTTCTGTCACATGTCCCGATCACATCACGCTCATGATTTTTTTTTTTAGAAATGATTTCTGGCTATTTAGAAGACAACTCTGTGATTCTGTTTGTAAGAAACTGCGTGAATTGAAATTGCAAGAAGCATTTATGAATGGAAAATTAGCTTTTGGAAGATGCAATACCTATTTTAATGTTACTTTTTCATGCCTTTGTATTGTGCAATGTCATGGGTACTGATCAGTATCAACCGTGATAAACATTTTTTTAAACCTGTTGTCAGTCTGGTTTTATTTGTTTGAATGATGACATTAGTCCTGTAAAAACAAAAATGAAAGAAAACAAATAGAGAGAGAGGTGAATAAAATTTTAAGTAAGTTATGATTGCAGTCACTCAATCAGTTCTTGATCCTTACAATGTAAACATTTGGATGTAAGGTAGCAACCGTATTAGGTTTACAGTAGGGCTGTGCAATTGATTTAATTTCGGTTTCGGTTTCCAACTCCCAAAATGAACAATCGGTAAAACGATTATTTTGCCATGTTCTGTTTTGTAATTTCCTCGTGTTGTTCTGAATGGCGCGCGCACCACACGTCTCATGCGCATATCCCCCCTCCCAAGCCAAACGCTTTCAGCGTACACTGTCAGGGAGGCAGGTTACCCGCTGGAATTTAAAAACTTACGAGCGAGAAAGAAGGCCAGAAGGGGGCAGCCACAGCAGCCAACCAACTCCCTGTCTGGGAACAGTTTGGCTTCGAGGACTCCGACGCGACAGAAACATGCTCGTGCAGATTGCTACATGGTAGTGGCTGCAAGTCAAGGGAACACAACGAATTTGTTTAACCCACTTGAAATTAACACAGTGACCTAACAATTTAATAAAGAAACCAACGCAATCCACTCCCCAAAATCCTCCGTAACCAGACATCCTAACAAACACACTGTACAGCTCCTTATCCGTTGAATTCGGAAAGGCACAAATAATAACCGTTCTGTTGCCTATTATTTAGCTAAGAACATGCGCCCACTAGCACAGTTGACAACTCTGGGTTCAAGAAAATGGTCAATAAGTTGGATAAACGTCTGCTTTGCCATCTCGACACCATTTCTCGAGAGTTGCTCTGCCAGATTTGTTCAACAAGCCATGCAGAAGCGGCTAACGAGGTGACCAAAGCAGAATACTTTGCAATCACAACGGATATGGTCTAGCCAAACCATGGAGCCATACATTAGCCTCACAACCCGTTTATTGATGCCGATTCGTTTGAATACCAAATGCTCCAAACGGCATTTATTCCCGAAATCATACGGCCAAAACCTCGCCAATGGACTGAGGGAAGCTTGGCAGTGCATGCGTTCAAACGAAGAAGCAGGGACGTTCTAAAACGCTAACGTGAAAAGGCTTAACGTGGTTTAATGTACCTAAACAACGATCAATCATCACCATATTTGCCATGGCCATATCTTGTCATAAACCTTAAACCTGTCAAAAAACTAAACTGAACCAACATTATAGAAGTTATCTCACGATAACGTTTTCTTCTCCTTGGTGTCTATGGCGAGGAAGGGTTAACGTGGCATAATGTCCTAAACAACGATCAATCATCACCATATTTCACGTTATCACGTCATCACGTTAAGCCTTTCCACTTAAGCGTTTTAGAACGTTCCCAAGAAAAGCTCATCTGCATCACTTCGGACAATGCTTCAAACAAAGCTGCTGGCGGCTGAGCTAAATGGATGGATAAGGCTTCAGGCACAGACTCCACTTGGCTATAGGTGAGTGTGAGAAGTGACATATGATACGTGGTGATTTAATTATATGTAAAACAACAGCAACAACAATACTCGGAATACTAGCAAATAATAATTTGACAGTACAACCGTGTCTTAACTACACTCAGATGCCGCAACGCGCGCGATGTGCGACAAAATGTACCTTTTCCGTGTTCATCGAGTTTTTGTTTTTGACACGCGAACGATTCTATTTTAGAAACGGTTTCTATTTTCCTGTGACTTTGCGCTGGAACCAAACACCAAAGTGTGGCAAGATAATCAAGTTGTTGTGCTTTATTTAATGTTAAAAGCAGGTAATGTGACTTTGAACATCATTTAAGGCTCCCCAGCGTGTTAGCTGTAAAACAACAATGAATAATTAAAATCGTCACGTCTAGTGTGGATAGACAATTATTGTCGCTGGAATCTTATCGAATCGCGTTGTGTTAGGACACCTAGCTTAAGCTAGCAGCATACTATTATACTTTATTAACCCTTGTGCTGTCTTCCCTGTCAACAATGTCACTTTTTTTTCAACATTGTTATCGCTTTTTCCGACATTTGTGTCACTTTTTCAATGTTGTGGTGCCTTTTTGTTGATTTTTTGGGTTTTTTTCTCCAGTTTTTTGATATTTTAATGTTCTGGATTTTCAGCGCTTATTTCGGTGGACCATTTTTTTGAGACAAAGAACAAAAGAAAATGAACAAAAACGGGTCAATTTGACCCAAGGACAACATGAGGTTAAGATTTGATTAAATTTAAATTTTATTGTCATCACACAAGTTTATTTTAAGGTTGTGATAATCATAGTGAGCTAATTATAAGGTGACCATTTTCTCAGACAAAATCTGGGGACTTTTCAGCTCAGAAGCGTATTTACCTCCAAACACACTCATGTTTTTATTTTTGTAAAACTTAAAACGGGGACACTAGACCTAGGGCGTTCTTATTAGGGGCTGAGCCCCCCCCCAGGTATGATCCTAGACCACCCCTGCTGCTACTTCCTACTCCACTCCACCTCAGATAGAAAGTCCTAATATTTCAAGATAAAAGTCCTAATATTTCAAGATGAAAGTCTTAATATTTCAAATATAAAGTCCTAATAGTTTTAATATTTCAAGATAGAAAGTCCTATATTTCAAGATAGAAAGTCCTAATATTTCAAGATTTAAAGTCTTAATATTTCAAGATAGAAAGTCTTATATTTCAAAATATAAAGTCCTATAGTCCATTTCAAGATAGAAGTCCTTATAGTCCTAATATTTCAAGATAGAAAGTCTCAATATTTCATAATGTTGTAATGTTTACTGAACTACTGACGCGTTTGCTTACTCGTCAAGGCTCGTTTCTGCAACAGCTCATTGAGATAAGATACAACAAAAACTACTGAGGACATATTTTCCTTTGACATTGATGCAGTATTAAACGAGATCGCTGCAATGTAAGTTAATGGATATTGTCCAGGTTGTATTTACGTTCATAAAAGCGCTTGTTTAGCTGCTAACAGACTTAGATTAATATTCTAAGTGTCTGACAACATTATGGAAGGATTTCTAAGGAGGTCGACCTTTCTGTCAAAGATTAAGATCCTTTTTAAAACATAAAAGTCCGAAATTGCGTTCGCTAAACCCACCAGACACTGTTTGTAAATACCAGTGATTTTAGCATCGTAAAACACGCTTCTAAAACCTCTCTGAGCACCGCTGCTCTGGCTGCCGGAGCCTGCTTGTGTTGGTTGTGCGATTATCGGCTACGTTTTGTCAGTTTTTTCTTTCTTTCATTCCAATTTCGGGTCTTTCAGTCACAATGAAACCGGGGACAGATCCAGCCGGGGACAGGTACCCACAGGTAGCCAAAATCGGGGACTGTCCCCGGAAACCGGGGACGTCTGGTCACCCTAGCTAAATATGTGTTTGTTGTAATCTTAGAGAATGCAATGAAGGATCCCAGGATTGACCGGGCGATGGGGGTCTGCAAGAAGGTGGTCAGTAAACTGGTAAACCTTGAGACCGACGTATAACCGACTGCTATCTGTTGAGTTTTCAACGTTTTCGACATACCTATACTAGAGAGTTTTATTCATTTTATATGGATTTTTCAACATACTTTACCATGACTTTTTATGATATTTTTCGACATACTAACCAATACTACAAGACTTTTATTCATTTTTATGACTTTTTTCAACTACTATAACAATGACTTTTTTCGCATTTTGTACTAGAATTTTTCGACATACGAATATTGACTTTTTTTCGACATAATATACTATTACTTTTTATGTTTTTTTCAACATACTAACTATGACTTTTTTATGACTTTTTATGTTTTTTACTTAATATACTATGACTTTTTATATTTTTCACATGCTATACTGACTTTTTACGAATTTTCGTATACTATACTATGACATTTTAAGACTTTTTCGACATATTATACTAAGAATTTTATGACTTTTTATGATTTTTTCGACACGCTATACTATGACTTTTTACAACTTTTTGACTCTATACTATGACTTTTATGACTTTTATGATTTTTTTGACGTACTATACTATGACTTTTACAACATTTTCAACATACTATACTATACTTTTTTCCTTTTTAGACTTTTTTCGACATACTTTACTATAACTTCTTGATTTTTTTCGACATACTAACTATACTTTTAAGACTTTTTGGACATACTATTAGGGCTGCACATTATGGCCAAAATGTAATCACGATTATTTTGATCAAAATTTTGATCGCGATTATTCTCACGATTATTTGTTGTTTTAACCAACAAATTGCATCGTCACGTAGGCTATTTAACTGCGAGAGGGAGTGTGATGGACCTACTCACACAAAGACGGCTGACTCATATGACGGGTCCACACGGGTCGAACGGCGGATAACACGGCGCAGACGCTACTAGCACCGACTACACTGTCTCTCTGCTGAACAAAATGTTGCGTGTACTGTATCAGACAGTAGTTACCGGAGCAGTAGATTAGCTTTGCAAAAACCCCGGAGCGTTCTATAAAATGACGCTTTTTCCTACAGTTGGAAAAAGAAGAGGGCTCTGACAGAGG
>NC_045735.1:3300667-3300771 GCF_008692095.1 Etheostoma spectabile
GTTGAACCTGCCTGAACACTCGCTAAAGACTGAATGCCCCACTAGATGGGGATCTAGGCAGGCAATGGTCGACAGAGTCCTTGAACAACAGAAGTTAACTTATT
>NC_045735.1:3300796-3328961 GCF_008692095.1 Etheostoma spectabile
ACCCTTTGGCCCATCAGGGGAATCATTTTGGCTTGCTGGCTGTATATCCAACCAAATTTCCATCGGCACATAGCAAATAACCCCAGTTCAAACACGCAAGGTGCCACGAGTACAGGCCTATGATTCTAAAAACAAGTCAGTCATCAGAGAAGTACACGATTTACTGATCAACATTAGAAGAAGAGGAAATGAGATAAACCCATACAGTCATGTCAGAATTACATCTCCAGTACCTTATTAGAGTGCTATGGTCCTTCTCTGGTCTAATGCTACATAGTGCAAAGTGTGCCCACACCATGATAGGCTAACCCACAAAACATATACACAAGGGTTATGTGGACACACATAACAAACCTAAAATCCTAACAGAACGATAAGTGACACATTGTTTCAGGCATGTTAACAACACTTGAGAAGCTACACCAACAAATACTTAACAAACCTCTTGGGAGCACGTGGAGGAAGGAATGGTATGTCGCCGTAATGAGGAGATCAGACAATGTGTGTAGACATCAGTATTCCATCTACATGTACTGGAGCCAGATGCTGCATGGGAGGGGGAAGGAGGAACCAGAGGAGAACGAAAGAGGGAGACATGGCAGTCTTTGTAATTAACTGACAAACTGCTTGCTTGAAATACCAGAAATTGGAAACTGCTGAGACACTGACATATCAACCTTCTGGCTTTGCATTTCATTTGTACCGGCCCCAAAGAAAATTATCTCTATAATTCACTATCAGAGTAGTAGGAACCGAGAGACGTGAAGAAGACAGAAAGGCGACAGATACAAAAGACTCATGTTGCCCATGCGTTGCAGTCTGCTTATTGATACATTATATTAATTATATTTTTCAAATTAGATATCATTGGTCACATGTACATCTACCGTTGATATATAGGAATAGCCTTGGAAGAACCCGTTGGCAGGTTTTTCCTCCTCCGTGAGTCATAGGTTTATTTTGTCTGTCCTCTCCCAGTCAACAATGGCAAACCAAACACAGAACAATGTGGGTAACACCATCCACCTTATTTTTATTTTCATTCTTGCATTTGTTTTTCGCAGTGCTTCACAGATCTGCCAGTGTCCCATCTTACGACGCGGTCAATGAGCGATTACACAGGAGAAGGAGGTGATCGTATACATAAAAACATTGGGATTACGAACAAGAACACTGATTGCCACAGCATTTCTTATTTAGCCACGAATGTCTGCATAGCCATTTGCACTAGGGGGCGACCAAGAGAAAAAAAAAGTCTCGTGGTGCCAACCTATTTGCCCCCAGTGGTAAACAATGTCATGATGTGTTTTGATTATTGAATCAGAATATCATCCTGCACATTCAGTCTTACACAGCCAATGTTCCGTTCCTTTGCGTGTTTGAAGACGTATGTATTAGGCTCATCTCCACGTCTGTAGGTGCTGTCAATCAGAAATCCGTGGGGGGGAAGTCGTCTTTCAAAACTCCCGCTGGTTAGCTCCTCGACGTGGAAGGTGAGAACCTTTATGACTGTGCTCCAATGCAACACAATAGCGCTCCTTGCCCTATCAATAAATTAATGATAACAGTGTCGTGATACTTATAGTATTGAAAAAGTTACAAGGGTTGTGAGCTAAAGAATTGACATGAGTTTGGGCTTGAAGAGGCTAAAGAAAAAATTGAAGTGGTGAACATAAGATCTGCTTACACGTACACTTCATTCACATATCTCTACCTTACTGTAACAGAATCACACATCATTGTTTTACAAAAGTATGTTTTATCCGTTGATGGAGAAAAGGCATAAACCTTGAAAGAACATTATCGTGCAGATAATTGACATCATCATCGCTATGTTTTGTGCATAAGCCCAATATTTAAAGATCATGGCAAAACGTGATTTGACATACGACACTTTTTACTAGATGGGCCTTGTATGCGCTTCAACCATCGTTTATAACCATCCACTGCCACAGTACAACAAAACACACACAACAACACCAAGTATTTGTTCACCACTGGTCCTCAACTGTAGGTAGACTCAACATGCCGAACCGGTTCAAAGACACCGATGAGAGCACATAACTGACGCAAACAACACAAAACACCAAGGTCGTAATATCTCCATAAAGTATTGTTCACACTGTCTCAACTGTTAGGGCCTCACAGGCCAAACACCGCTGAGGTTCACCCACCGATTTCAATAACACATAGACCATGGTAAAGGCAACAAAAAACTACCCAAAGTTCTAATATCTCAATGTTATTGGGTTCACTAATGCTCTCACGTAGGTGGTCCTTCACATGCCAGACACAACTGTATCCCGAAATCATAGCAAAAACACCATGACCATTGCAACAACATACAAGCACGTGAATCTTAGTCATATTACAGATCAAACACGCTGTAAGTTAGCAAGTTGTTTCAGGTCATTTTCAACGCACTAGTGCCTGGTGGTTCAAATGGCATACACTGACACAGTTAGAGACTGATCTAAGCAACCTCTTTTGGAGCAAGACTGCGGGAAACAGTGTGCTGCTCTGTTATGCTGGGTGCAAAAATCGTGATCACAATTAGACCACAACTTCACAAAAACCGAGCATAAAAACAACTACGATGCACGGAAAAATAGGAATTTGAATACGACTTCAGCATAGTGGGACATTTTAGGGGACCCTTGTGAATATGAACATTCACTGGCTATAATCACCCTCCCTATCAATTATAAAGCGAATATACAGTTAAAAAACAGAGTGTAAAAGAAAAGCTGAAATCTTCTACATAGAAAACTTTAAATCGTGATAAAACAAGGACATCATCGGAAAAAAGGTAAATTCATAAGATCTGCTATCTCCACAGCATCAATATCTCGTAGTCGATTACTGTCAGATTCACAATATTTACTGTTTTCCCTTGATGAGAAAAAGGCATACCTGATGAAAAAACGTGTGAGCGATTGACACTATAACCTGCTTTTGTGCATAAGCCAATATTTACAAATCACAAACTGTATGTCACATATTGTTACTGCATGGCCTTGGTATGCTTCACGGCTGGTCGTTATACAACCTCACATGTGCCACACAAAAACCACACACAAGGTCTAATATCTTAAAAGTATTGGTTCACACGTCTCACTGTAGGCGCACAGCCACAACACCCGGTTCTCAAAAACCATGACCATGTGAACCACAAAAAAACACACACAAGATACAATATCGTAAGTATGGTTCCACTGTTCTCACTGTAGGCCTCCCAGCCAAACCGGTCTCAAAACCCATGACCTGCAAACACAAACAAACACAGCATCCTAATATCTTAAGAGGGGTTGTTTCACACTGCTCACGTGTACGGCCTCACACGCCAAACAGGCACCGTCCTCAAAACCATTACCAGCAAACCAAAACACACCACAGTCTATATCTTACGTAGTGGTTTCCCACTGTCCTCAACTGTGTAGGCCTCTACAATGCAACACACCCGGTCTCACAAAACCATGACCTGGAACACCAAAACACACAATCTAACAACTCAAAGATGGGTTCACACCTGCTCTCACGTTGTAGGGCTCACATGCCCAACACCGGTCCTCCAAAAACCATGACCATGGAAACAAACAACACCCCAGTCCCTAGATCTTAAGTCAATTGGGTTCACACTGTCTCACTGTAGCCTCACATGTTCCAAACACCGGTCTCAAAAACCATGGCACCATTAGAGGCAGAACACAAAAACACACAAGCCATACTGAGGAATCATTAGTCAGATACAGAGAAGCGTAAGTGTTCGCATTGTTTCAGGTCCATGTTAAAGCACGCCTGTGTTTACAATCTGACACTGACAGTGACGACAAACCATCTTGCGCAAGACTGCGGAAACATGGCTGCATGGTCTGTGCAAAATCTGACCACAATTTGACCAAAACACAACTACAACTGAGCCTAAAAACAACTAGAACTGAAAACGGCAATTGCTAATAGCTTCCAGCATATTCGGATTTGAGGGGCCTTTTATGAATTGGCTCTCAAGCAACCACAAGCCCTCAGTCGGCCTAGGCTATAGTGTAAAAGAGAGGGTAGAAAATCACATTTAATAATAAACAAGTGTAAAAAAAAAAGTGAGATTATTAGATAGAAAAATTTAATTGTGGATAGAAAATGACAATCATTTGGGAAAAAAAGGTGAATTCATAAGATCTGTGCGTACACGTCATCATACCACATTCACGGTAGATATCTACATAGTACTTATTTTTTCCGGTAGACAGAGCATATCAACACTTAAATTCTGTTTGGAGATGCATAATCAATAAGATGAACTAGCTATGTACCCAAGAAGTTGAAATAGGTGCTAAGACGTCATAGTCAGAAATTGCATTTACGATGAAATGGCCAATTCTAAAAGGTCATGGCAAAACTGTGATGTGACAACTAACTATGAAAGTTTTGACGCTCGCATGTGGCCTTGTATCTTCACCTGCGTTTCGTAAAACCGTCACTGGGCCACAACAAAAACCACCACAACGTCTAACACTTACCGAAAGTATGGTTCACACTGTCTCACTGTAGCCTCCCACTGCCAACAACCGTCCTCAAAACACTGAACCATGGACAACAAAAAACACACACAAGGTTTCTAATATTCTTAAAGGATTTGTTGTCACACTGTCCTCAACTGAGTGCGCTCACTGTCCAACACCACCGTTCAAAAACCATGACCATGGGAGTACATCAAACACACACACAATCTCTAAGATGCTTAAAGTTGTGGTTTCACACTGTCTCACTGTAGCCTCCACATGCCAACACCGTCTCCAAACTAAACCACATGACCCATTTCGAGCAAACCACAAAAAACACACAAGCCTACTGAATCGTAGTCATTACAAAGTGTAGTTAGGCACTTGGTTTCAGTCATTTTCAAAAGCACTTCTGTTTTAATCTACACTGATCATGGACTGACAACCCTCTTCTAGACCAAGAAGCGGGAAACAGTGCTGCTGTGTGCAAAAATCTGACCAATCAATTGTCCACAACAACAACAAACGATCAAAAAAAACAACTAGACTGAAAGGGAAGACATAAGATCAAAGCATAGTGGGATGTGTGTTGGGGCCTTTATGCATTGGCTTCAAGCCACACACACCTCTCCCTATCAATTATAACGAAGAAACATTATAAAACAGTGTTAAAAAACAAAGTGAAATTATTAGATTAGAAAATTTAAATCGGTGATAAAAAATGACAATCATAAGAAACACAGGTGTAAATTCTAATAATCTGCTACCTCACTAGCAAAACATAATTGCTCTACCATTAACTTTTAGCAGTGATTCACAATTTCGTGTTTTTCTGTTAATGAAGAAAAGCGCTAACCTGATGACAAACTATGGTGAAATTTGCCCTATAACTGCCTTTTGTTCATACCAATATTAAATCATGCAAAACTGTGAGTGAGCCTACATATATTTTACTGCGATGGCCTCTGTCGCTATCACTGCTGTCGTTAAAACCATCACTGGCCAACCAAAACACACACATATCTAATATCTCACAAGTATTTGTCACACGTGTGCTCACTGAGGCCTCACATGTCCAAACCAAACAACAGTCTCAAAATCCTGACCTTTGCATACACAAACAAACACACAAGGTCTAATATCTTAATTATGGGTTCAACCACTGTCCTCACTGTCGAGCCTCACCTCCATACACACGTCTCTCAAAAAACCAATGACCATATTGGCAAACCACAAAAACACACACGTTAATATATCTAAGTTTGGTTCACCACTGCTCACGTGTATGCCTCACATGCCAAACACTCGCCGTCAGTCAACACCATGACCTCGCAAACGAAACGACAAAACACACAAGCCCTACTGATCTTAGTCATATACAGTAAGCTGTAAGTAGCATTGGTTTCAGTCATTTTCAAGCCCCATTCACTTGGTTTTTTTAAATCTACACTGACAGTTTGGTACTTGACAAACCTCTTTGAGCAAGACCTTGCGGGAACTGGCTGCGGGTGTGCAAAAAGCTGGATACACAATGACGGCAAAACACTACGACAACTGAGCTAAAAAAACAACTAAAACTGAACAGAAGTGGATTTAATCAAGATTCACGACTATTGGGATTTGGGGGCCGTTTACCCATTCTGGCTGTTCAAGCCAACACACTCTTCTCCCTAGCATGTAAGTACAACCAATCCAGTATAAAAAAAGTGTAAACAATAAAGTGTAAATTATTAGATAAACAATTTAAATTGTGATAAAAAATGACTCATCATGCTGGAAAAAAAAGGTAAATTCATAGATCTGGACAACCATCTACACTATCACTATATCTTCTACATGTACTGTACATTCACTATATTTACTGTTTTTTCCTTATGATGAGAAAAAGGCATAACACCTGTGAACACACATTGTGAATTTGACCCGATAATGGCTTTTGGTCTCATAAGCCATAGTTAACAATCTTTGCACTTGTGATTCGACACAATATTTTGATACTGAGGCATGCCTTGGTACTGCTTCACGCCTGCTCGTTATAAACGCCCATCACAGAACAAACGGCCACACAAAAACACAACACACCAGTCTATCTCTAATAAAGTATTTGGTTTCAACACTGTCTCCTGTAGGCCTCACATGCCAAACACCGTCTCAAAAACCATGACCATGGAACAACTCAAAACAGCGCGACAAGTCTATATCTAAAGTATTGGCACACTGTTCTCACTGTAGGCCTCACATGCCAAACACCGGTCTCTCAAACAACCATGACGCATGCAAACACAAAAACCACAGTCTAACACTCAAAGTATTGGTTCACCACTGTCTCACTGTGGCCTCACATGCCAACACCGGGTCCCAAAAACTGACCCATGCCACAAACAAAACACCACAAGCATACTGAATCTTATCCATATCAGAAGCTGTAGTTGTGCATTGTTTCAGGTCAATTTTAAAGCACTTCCTGGTGTTTAATCTACATACAGTGGACTGACAAACCTCTTTGAGCAAACGCGGGCACATGGTGCGTGTGTGCAAAAAATTCTGACCACAATTGACTAATAATGACTAAAACTGAGCTAAAAACAAACTAAAACTGAAAAGGAATTTAATGAAGATGCAAGCATATTGGGTTTGTGGGGGCTTTTGAGATAAACACCGCAAAACATCTCCGAAGTGCTCAAATCCAGCCCATTACAACTACCTCAAGTACCCCTAGGGTTCATAAAGCAAAAACTACCTCTTGATGGGTTGAATGTCATCTCCCAACACACACGCTTTCTGCCTTTGCAGTCTACGTGATATTTTGTGCATCAACCAAATGTCTATTGCCTCGCCTAATCACTGTAAAATATTATGTCCATCAGGCTTAAAATATACAGCATTATCAAACTCATTTTACGGTTGTGTATTATGCTATGGGCAAACCGACACCGCGTCTACAGCCAGACGCTTGCCCTGCGCAGTTCAAGGTGACAGACAATGATGACCCCCAATTTGCTTCACATCTTAGACCAGAGGGGATATTCCGCACAGGAGAGTCTCCACAAACTCTGGTCCAACCCTGAGATGAGGAAACTCTGCTAGGGTTGTTTTTGTCAGGAAACAAAACTCCACCTAAGAGTCGAGATTATTATGGTACCGAGCCTGGTGACCTAACCTGGATCGTGAGAGGTTTGCTGTTGAGTTTCTCTCTTCCTCTCTCTAACACAGCGCTCTTTCAATTTCCTCATGTCATTTCATTCAATATCTGTACGATGAACTTTACCCCGATTTTTATCACATGAATGAAAAAACGGAACAGTAAAATTAACTGTGTTAGCAGAATTAAACACTTTTTATCATTTTCAAAATAATATTGGCATTTTCTTGGCGACGGTCCCGTTATGAAAAAGTCTGCTATTACTTGCAGGGTGTCATGTTGGGAGATGAATATTAAAGCCCCGACATTTTCAGCGTGACCCGCCTTAATATGTTTAATTAACCGTCTTGCGAATGTCTCCTGGACACACACCAGTAGTACGCCATTAACTTGAGTATCTGCAGGCGGTTATTAATTAATCCTATTATCTATATTATCTATTATTATTATTAATGAATGTAAATCCTTTGAAATTACGTAGATTAGTTAATATAATTTAGGTTAATGATGTTGCTGTATTTCCGTCACCAGTTTGTGTGTGTTTGTTACCATGGTATACTCGTGTCGTGGTCACTTCATCCTGCCTTTGTTATGTGGTTGTGCGCGGGGGCTCCTGATCGAACCTACTCCAGTTGATTGACCACAGCTCATATCAGCTTGTTCTGAACCGCACAACGTTAGTTTCCCATCTCAGTGGTAAACTCTTCTCAAGACCCAGGGTTTGTTATAAACCGCCTTCTTGAATGGAACCCAGGCGTAAACTCGGTACAAAAACTAGTTTTATCTGCCCTTCTAACGGTAATTCGCGAATATTAGGCAACCTATACGTGTATGCAAACAAACCCACACCCCTCAATGAAGCGTGCCCTCTGCAGGAGACATATTCTAAAACGTGAAACTGAAAAATAAGCTTAACGTGGTTTAATTAATCTAAACAACGCTCACTCACACTAGTTAATGCAGGCTATATCTTGTCATGAACCCTTAATCCTGTCACAAAACCGAAACTCACATCCAACGATTAGCGAAGTTAGCTCACGTAACGTGTTTCGTTCTTCATTGGGTGTCTATGGCGGAAAAGGCTTACCGTGAAAAAGCTTAACGTGGCTTAATGTACCTAAATAACGATCAATTATTAAAAATTTTTCTGCTCCCATAATGCTCCTCATAACCAGTGAAAACTGTCAAAAAAAATCGGACCCAAAGTCCTATGGACGTTAGCTTGCACATAGTCTGCTCTTCCATTAAGGTATTAGGAAAAAAGCTAACGTAAAACGCATAACTCTCCATATTTTATACCCAAGTTTCTCTCACACATATGCTCCTCTAACCATTTTAAAAAAACTGTCAAAAGCAAGTAGGCAATAGTGTGAGATAATATGGTGAGTGATTTGATCGTTTGTTTAGGTAACAATTACACCACGTGTAAGCTTTTTTAAAACGTCCCCCTCCGACCAGCTTCCTCGCTCGCAGCATAATGCCATGTACAACAGAGCGTCGAAAGCCGCAGCCAAACCCTACACAAAGCCAATTGCTTCGCCGAATATGACTGGAAACCCTGACAGTAACTGTGGATGACAGAATTAGCTTACCAGCTAGCTTCGTGCTAAAGCCGTTTACAACCAGCTTCCCTCCTGGCTAACCAGACGAGATCAAACAACAGGAGACACGTTCGCCCGTGCCACAAACAGGACACTGCTTTTGTTTTTTAAACACAACAACCAACAAAATGACCCTAATACTCTCCCACTCAACCCTAGCTTCATCAGTGCTGAATGGGTTTCAGGCCAGGGAGGTGAACTACTTACTTGGCAACGTCAAAACACGTCGCGTTCAGATCGTCTTGTTAAACGGTTTTCAAAACACTAGCAGGATTATTGAAGGTGATCTCTATTTCAATTCAAATTAACGCTCTTGTCATTTTCTCTTCGGCACGGCTAAACATCCGCGTTTCATCGACGAAAGAGACTGAAGGGTGCCAAGAGTTTTTCTAAGCTGGGCTATCCCATCGGATATCGACATAACACACCTCTCCTTCATCGCTAGCTATCTAAACAAAATGGATTTTACCAACTCTTTCAGAAGCTAGCGGCTGTTTAGCTAGCTGACATGCGGATCCGTGAATCCAGATCCAGCATTAACATTCATTCATGCTGGCATAAGAGCATAGAATGTAATACCACAATAGCGAACAACGATAGACCGTTTAATAAAATATATACAAACAAACACGTAAGAAATAGAAGTAAACATATTCATGACCTAACATTATTACACAAGTAAATTTTATTAATTATAGAAACTAAGCTCTTTAAGTCCATCAAGCCTGTCATCATAGATATAAAAAAATAAAATGATGAAAGTTCTATACTTTTCGAAGTCGTCATCCTGTCTTCCCGCAGCATTCCACCACTGCAAGCCCGCTGAATTTTTCCCGCTGTGTTGTAGATTGGCGCGATCATTGTTGTGATTTGTCGCGGAAAGTAGTATAACTAGCAATGTCCTCTTGCCAGCCTCTGGGGTGCGCTGTGGACACACACAAGTCACTTTGGTGCTCACAAACCCATCCTGCCTTGGTGCTCCAATATGTATAACCTCGAAAGGCAGGGTTGGCCATATACTCGTAAAACAACTAATATATTAATACTGTTAGTCACTAGAATCTATGTAATCACACAATATGTCATATGCATTATATAATTTAATACTCAATCAAGATTATAGCATCAAAAAAGATTTATTGTTTACGATACCAATCAAATCGGTCCGCTTAACCCGCATGATGTCTCGTATGCTGTGATAACCTGAATTGGTCTTGTAAACCATGTATGCTACACACACACACACACACACACACACACACACACACACACACACACACACACACCACGTATGATAGAGAGTGCAAAAGCTAGTACTCTTTCTCTCGAATCGCATCAGTGTCGTCCAAGGCGACGATAAGTTGCAGTAACTAACCAGTATCTCATCAGTGTTTGTCGCCAGACATGTGTTTAGTGGTGTGTGTTTCTTTGTCACAAGGTCCAAGTGTTCAGCAAAACATTGACACCATTTCCTTCCGTTTGCCATTCCAGCAGGACGTAGCTCCTGGCCACATAAAGCCAGTGACTTGTACTGTGCATCACACAACTACCACCCCCAATTGCGGGATCTGGCACACTCAGTGAAATCTAAATATCCAAGGCAGACTGTTAACTGTGAGGGAGGGGGTGTAGCTGAATACGGCATTTGAACAGCTTCGTTTTGTTTTGTTTTATTCCTCCTTGGTTGTATATATAGTTTTACAATATTGGATGCTGTGAGTTTGACTGTTTGATGTCCCCAAAGTGTGGATTTTACTAGATTTCCAATATGCTTTGTGGGTTCATCTTAACCCAGTTTGGAGTTTTAGCCATATACTTTTCTGAAACATTGGATTGTTTTTTCCTTTGTTTGACGGAACCTTAAAGGAGAGCGGGATGCAAAGAAAGACTGATTGGTGCAATCTGCCTGTTGTCAAGATCGTTGGACTCTAACGGAAACATTTGAGTCTGTTATATAGGGGAAGGGAACTTCTTTTTTCCGTTTGAGTATTCATTGAAAATGTGTCGACCACAAACGAATGGAAATACTACAAGTGGCAGAGTGGCAAATACCCCTTGCCTTCATAGATGTAATCAACTTTAAAGTGGAAGTAACTTATTCTTATGTGGCTATGTAGCAGAGTTTACTCTCTATACTCACATTATATGTTGGCCTTTTAGTTTAAAGTTACCAATGTCATAACGTCTTCTAAACAACTGACTCAATATCTTTAACATCATTGATATTCAATAAGTTGATCACATTCATGCAGTGTACTTTAGGATTGTGCAATTACTCAGATTTGAATCGTTGAACCTAACGATCACAAAGCTGAAGATCCAGAAAAACGATTGTTTTGCACATGCGTTTTAAAAATAAACTCTTATTTTGTCTTGTGTTCTAAAAAAGTTCAAGCGTAGAAAATATTAAGGGAAATTTCAAAGTTCAGTGTTTTCACTGTTGATTTGAAGTGCAATATGCACATCTATCAAAGATTGATTTTATCCAGCAGCCCTAGTCAGGGCTGGGCGATATGAAAATCCAATTACCATATTTTGACCAAATACCTCGATATCAATTCCACAACAATTTTGTGGTCTTGACACTTAGTGCTTTCACAAAATATTTACACAATAGATTTTTGATAAATAATATATGTGGATATAAGACTAAGTGGAAAAGGCAAATAATAGAACAGCTAGAATAGTCTGGTAAGTTAGAAAATGGCATCACTATAGGTAATGGCAGCTTTAAAACCAGGTTAAACAACACTTATGCCTGTTATTGAAATTACGATATCCAAAATCTAAGACGATATCCGTCCTCATATGACGACATCTATGTCTCTATATTTGCCCACTCTTGCCCTAGTGTATTTCTAAAGTTAATATGTTGCATCCGATAAACAATGCTTCCAAATTGCATGTTTTTGTTGTCAATTATGATATACTTCTTTGATGCATTGTCTCACAAATTGATGCGTCTTCATACTTATTTTAGTGAATGACTTGTAATAGTTTTCTTAATACACTGACAACAACCTCAGAGAAAACAGTTTAAATGGGTTTAAATGCATTGACTATTGAGAATGTTTGCTCACTCTGTCATTCGGAGGCAACATAAAACCTGATATTGCCATTAATGTAATAACAAAAATGGTTCTCACTAAAATGCTCATTCAAAAGGGATTTTCTCTTAAATTAAGGTCTCCGTAATTTACTTAAGCGTTGACAAGGTTCAAACTTCAATAGAAGTATCCGAATATTGCTAGACTATCAAGATGGAAAATGTGTTCTTATTATTTTTGCCAAAAGTCAGACATTCAGGAATAATTTTTAGCTTGTTTTCCTCAATCCAGAATCCCATGAAGTATATACGTTTCATCATTTTATTTATTTTCAATGATATTTGTGGGGCATTTAGTAGGCTTTTATTTACAACAGATAAAAGACATGAAAGAAGAGAGAGAAGCTGGAGTCGGACCTGGGCCGCTGCGTCGAGGAGTAACTGGGCACCTGCTCTAACCAATTGAGCTATATGGCGCCCCCGTTTTCATCTTTGTGCATCCAGTGCGAGATGAGTCATGGGCATGTTTAGCCTAGCTTAGCTCCAAGACTGGAATCAGGGAAAAGGCTTGCCAAACCCGTCAAAAACATATTTTTCTAGACCTCCAAAGCTGTCTTGCTAGAAGGCTTGGCACCAATAAGTGCAACTGCGTTGTGTGTTACAGAAATATTGACCAGCCAGATGCATAAGCAATGTGTCCGTCATTTCCCACACTAATTTCAAAACGGAACATGCAGTGAGAATGTGCACAGTCAAGCTACGCAGACATAGACGTAGATGCAATTTTCTAGAGCAGACAGATGTTGAATTGCAAACATGATTAAGGACGTGGCTAATGCAACAAATTTGACATTGTACCCAGTTCACAAATGAATGATTGAGTTCAAAACTGAACCATGTGAACGCACACCCTTTTTAAAAAATGTGTATGCGTAGTTATCTTTGTGTATAGGGTACACATAATGTATTTGTGGATCTACATAGAGCCTCCTGCATCTGGCCCCATACTTCTGAGATTGTAGAGACATGTAATTAACTGTTGTTGATAAATAGCTCTATTGTGTTGAGTCAACTGCTCCTAAAACCATGTGTCATTGTAATTAGTACAAAATATTTCCCCCAAATTTGGACTGTTACTTTAAAGGTAAGCCTGCGTACTGTATGCACCAATCTCTCTCATGCTGCCATATGTCAGTGTGCTGGTCAGTATCAAGTCTCATGCTGTTCCATCTGTGTTTTCACCATGTTGTGCATGTTAATGCTTTCCAAATGTGCCTGTGGCCTGTTTACATTTGGATGCAGTAAATATCCGTGTCTGTGTGTTGTAGTTTCTTCCTCTGCCTCGCTCTCTGACTACTTAACACTCTCCTCACAATAAACCAAGTATCTTGATGACACATGGTGCGTGCTGAAGCTCATTTGCTCAGATTTATGCTGTGTACATCTGCAGGTTATTAGATTCCCCTCCATCAACCCAGCTGCATGGTTTGTATTATTGTTTTCTTCCCTAACCCCCCCCCTCCTGTGCTGGAGTTCTTGCATACAGGGTTCTCCTACCAGCCAGGTCCAATGGTGCTTACCCACTGCAAGTACCAGCTCTGCTCGGCTTGGCTCGGCTCGGCTGCGGTGCACCGTCCTCTATTTTCCATTGCAGATTAAACTGCCGTGGCTGGTCGTTATAGCGGCGCCCAGGAAACTGCCGTGACTAACGCAATACACACACACACACACACACACACACACACACACACACGAATGTCCAAGGTGTGTTGTTTTTGATTCTCTGCACGTGCTGCAAAAAAAACCCGCAGCTGGCTAACTTGTAAAATGGCGGTTTATTACAATGATGCAACAATAGTAAGTGATTAGTGGCGATTCTCTCCGACCCAATCCGTAGTCTGTAGGTTTTTCACATCACCTTTTGGTATGGCCAAACCTCACATCTAATAGCAATGTACACTCTCCTTTAAGCTTTGTTTTGGTCCCAACCCTTGAAAGTAGTGGTATGTAACTTTGGCATTTTTCAATGGCTCTGTGTCAATGCAGCGTGGGCAGTGCATGCAAATGAATTGGCGCCCGGTTTCCGTCATGCAGCCACGCCCACAGCATGTCTCTCTAATTTCCCTTTAAGCGGGTTTATCAGATTTCTCTGTTGAAACAGCGCCTGCTGCTGGAACGAGATTGAGAGCAAGGGCTGGAAAACTGAAGATCCATCTAGTGTAAAAAGTTGGGTGGTAGTTCTCAACTGGTCATTACATGCCACCTCTTGTATACATATATATATTATATTTTTATATTTATAATATATATATATATATGTATATATATATATATGTTATGTATATAGTGTATATATTAGGTATGTATATGTATATATATATATATGTATGTATATATAGTGTGAATATATTGTATATATATGGTGTATATATGTGTATATATATATATGATATATATATATATATATATCTATATATATATATGATTGATATATATATGATATCGAGCGGGAGTTACAACTATCTTTTTTAACACCGCCAGCCACAAGATCATGCACAGATATTGTGTAACAGTATGTATACACACAGTAACCCTCTTTCCCTCACAAAAAAAGTTTAATTCATGGTATTTTAATCTACTTCTCTAAATTATTACAAAGCAAAGTATTATTTAAAATGATGGTTTCTATTTAGAATGATACTAAATTCAGACCTCCCTCCATTAGTATGGAGCTACATATTCTGTGCTGCATTGCATAGACTCTGCAACCCCCTGAACTAGACCACTGTATGATAAGCCGCATGTGTGAAATGCTCTCTCTGCTGTTTGAATTTTCACCCATCCCCATCCAAATATTTACCACTGTCTCATCTCCTCTTCATCTCTGATATCAGAATATGCAGCCTGGTTCTAGCTGCTCAGTGGAGAAAGTTTGGAAGCAGCCATGACATTATGTTTTGTACTGTGCAGCAGAGAGATCTGGATGATAAAGAAGCTTGACCTGTTGAGAGCACCTAATCTCGATGATGCTCTGTTTTTGTCTTACTGTGAGTAAAGACATGTTGTGAAGGTAATCCTTCTAAGCACTAGCGGCCCTGTGGTCAACCAGTTAACAGAGTCATGCACATCTCTGTAAATCCTCTGGTTAATATGATTCAACCCAGAAAGGTTCCAGGGATTCATTTACACCAAGGTAGAAAGAGGCATGGACCCTGTCAGGAAAAAAAGATTTTTGTTCATTTAGTTTCCTATCCTTGGAATCTGCTGCAAATAAAGCTATTGGTATCTATCTATGGTCAAGGATAGATTTTTGTACCTGAATACAGTGATATGTCTTGGGTTGTTTCAGCTCTCAAATAGCCAGGACAAGTCGGGTTGAGCAGGGTCACCCTCTAGATGCAGATACCAGCTTAGTTGACTCTCAGATAGAGAAGAACTCTATCACAGAATTGGAGCTAGAAAATGGTAAAAGACAAATTGCACGTATTTTCCACTAATGACAAACCTGGACTTTGCTCTTTTGTAGAGGCTTTTATCTCAGAATGCTAATCAGTAGGTTGCTCCAGCTTGCTGTAAATGAGGCTTGTTGGCCTGGCTCATGAAGCCACAATCATAGCTTTTAAGTGGCTTTGCGTTGTTCTGATCCCTTGTGAGAATGGATATTGGAATCAATAAGTTTCTCATTTTCTCCACAGTAACAATAATGATTTGGTGAGAGATGAAATGAATGTCTGTAACTTCCTTGTCCAGTGTGTTGTGCGTTGGGTTCTGAGTCTGGGCCATTTCCTTCATATTGATGCAAGGACAGTTAATGTGTGCAGCTAATCATATCATATTGATCCAGTGCAATTGTCATTCTCAGCCATAAGCTCTTTGGCTCATAGACCTCAATAGAGACTCATATCATGAAACCATTGGCGGACAAGCATGGAATAAGAGACTGGCTAAAAGATTAATTAATGAGTACCTCCACATGAAACGTTTATTAATCACGTCTCACTCCGTAAACTCAGCTCAGGATATCCTATTCAGACTTTTTCTTGATTTGTGTTTTTAGGATCTTGCTGAACGTACCATGGCCCTATCATACCATCAGTCACTTATGCTGTGGTAAAAAGTTCTTCTGTAGATGCTTAAGGCCTCAGTATGCTTAATCAAAGTCTTTTTGCATCATCTACAGTGTTTGAAACCTGATGGAACAAGGATAACTGACAATATTTGTAACTTTTAGCAATGGGCCGGGAGTTGAGGTTTTAAAGTGGGCAGGGTGGAACTCTCTAACAATGACTCTTTATCTTTCTTCTCACAGCTATTACGTTTTGCCTGTCAACTGAACTACACCATAAATAAAGAGAAGCTGTTGTAAAGGTTGCACTGTTCCCCATTTGTACGATCATGGTGTTAGAACTACAAAGGAATACAAAATATACCTTTAACATGCGTAGGAAAAAATGTTGCAGAATCTCGTCTTTTATCCATGAAAATAACAAAAGGTATTGATGGCATGGGGCTGTGAACTGTTGCTGCCTTTAGGTCACCAAAAGTCCATTCATCAATACCTGATTAAGGCTAGTATTGATTGAAGTTGCTTGATTTCCATACTATGCCAATAGCAAACCATTTTAACGCCATCACTTTGTTTATTGCAAGATCAGGTTCTTTTTGGCCAACAAACTTTGTAGTTTTTCACATGCTGTTACAACAACAGTGACGTCAGAAAAACTACACAACACACCGGATCTAGCTAGTTCGTAAACAAAACACACATTTGTTTGGGCTTGCGAGCTGGCCAAGAGTAGTATCTTACGTTTTGAGTGAGGGCGCGCGAGACACCAAAATGGATGCCAAGAAGATTCTGAATGGAAAGTTTTACTTTTTAAAAGTTGCCAAATGGTTCCATTGACCAGACCAAAGTGATTTGTGTTTTTGTTCTGATCTGAGCTATCATCGCAGTACGTCCAGTCCGAAATGCCACTTGATGGCCAAGCACACAGCTGATGCCCCCCCCCCCCTCGTCAAAGTATTTTTTTCATCCTTTTATTGTGGACATGTGTAACATTGTGTGAGAGATTATTGCACCAAGTAAGAATTTTTAATGTGAATTGAACTCTACAGTAAGCCATAGCTAATGTTTTTTTCAATTTAAAAAAAAAAAGAAAAAGAGATTGCACAAAGCGAGCCTCCACCTTTCCATATGATAGAGCTTAACAGGAGAAAAGGAATGGTACAAAAGAAATCAAGGGACATTTGAATAGATAAAATGGTGCACCACAAACACAGAGCGTGCATACTCACCCATCTCCTGAAGAGTTTCACTGTGCAGTCCAGATAGCAGCATTTTTTTTGAGGACAATATACCTGGACACCTTCCGAGAGGGTGGAAGTAAACTGCTGTGCCGCTGAAACATTCTCCCCCGCCGATCGTAGCGCGACACTGCAGCTTTTCAACGCACTGGGCTGTTACCACATTTAACCCCCTGGGACTGGGGCTTAGTCACGGGAGCTCCAGCCATAATACTGAGGCTGAACCACTGCAGGGTTCTAGGTTGGTGCACTTCACACTGGCCTGACCTGCTGCTGTACCAGCATGCACCTGGCTGACCCAATTGTGCTGGTTCCTCCGACTGGGCTCTGCTGAGCATGCTGTGAAGTTTTCAGGTTTCTGCTCACCAAACGAGTGGTCTCAGCGGCTGTCACAATCACCAATTTTAGTTGACAATTATTGTCATACAGATAATTTGGTGTTTACCGAAATGATGTGACGTTAGCAAAATAGTGTCAATAATCTGTCGTTTTGATTTTAAACATTTTTATGTGTTAATAATCTAATTAGAAAGCTTGTTTGGTCAGGCACGTTTGGGATGTTTATGAGGCGGATTTGCGCTGTATGCGTGCAACAAGCATAGTGTGCGTGCGCTGTGCATACGTAAGCCTAGAGCATTTTACTAATTCACTGTTAAAATAACAATGAATGCTGTGTTATTGACTTTACCAGGTTTTAATTGGTCAATGACGCAATCACTTTCCGCTGCCTCAAGATAGCAATACGCCAAGAATGCACCTGAACACACCTCCCGGTCAGACCCACCTCCCATGGGCTCAAAGATGGGCACATGTGCATTTGCTATTTAAACGACATGGGCGTTGGAAGGAAGTTGACAACTGCGTCAGTCTTAAACTAGCAACAACACCTGCGCCTACTTAGCGCTTGCAAGATAGGCCCTTATGCTTCTGTGGTCAAGGTGAGGGGTTCAAGCATTCTCTGTGGCTGCAAATAGCGGATTTTTCTGTTAATTTTCAATTTTTTTAAAATTTATTTACTAATTGTATCATCAAGAAAAAAATTAGGGCTGACACCTTATCTCGTCGGTCTGGTTGATATGCTCTTGTCCGACCAAATTTGTCATTGTTGGCTTTCAGTAGGCCGTGTGTCCCACCAACGTTTTTTTTCCCAGCTGAAAACGCCAAGCTGGGAGTGCTTAAGAGTGATTTGGAGGCGTAACATTGTTTCAGCTGAACGCTGTACTTGCGTCTAGTGCTAGATACAGACTATCAGCTAGTAACAATGTTAGCACAAGGTAGAATACTTACTCTGGCCTTACTCTGGATAAAGAGGCTGAAACCTTAGTAAGGAGGACGCACCCGCCGGTCTATGTGGCAAGCAGCATTCTTTTCTTTTCCTTTGTTGTTTTCTATTGTGGTTCAGAACTATATATGTATGTATGGTGGTATTTGTCTCGTCCCCCCTCCGTTGTAATTGGACTGGGTAAAAAGCGGCATTCTGTCAGTCAGCTGATAGGGAACCGAGCCCTGCGAGGTCCCTTTGATCGTGTTGACAGTGTTTCATCTGGTTTAATCTGATGCAATAGAGAGCTGTACATCTTCCACCATATGACTATTCCTCTTTCATGAGCATTTGAACCAATCCCTCAGAGGTAATACACTTTGAGTTCAAAGTCTGCTGGATGCTTCATGTTACTGCAGGATGCCATCATGCAGACGTGAAGTCTGGCGATTTTCAGAGGCAGCCCTTCATCAGACGCATCAAGGACAGATTGATCTAGACATCCCAAGCAGACAGCTTAGCCTCTTCTTCACATTTCCAATCATACACCATGTGGATTTTTTCCCCCAAGCGTGTGACTTATGCACTGCCAAGGGCATTCTGCTCCAGTTCGCCTTGCGTGTTCTCCTATTTTTCTTGTCTGAGCAGAAGTTTTAAACAGTCTTGGAGCAGTTTGGCCCGGAGCCTCTACGCTGAGGAGGAAAGCTGCAAAATGGCACCCAAGAGGAAATCAGAAACGCGCTCGCCTCTCTGTCTCTGGTGTTTGAAATAATTTCCGATTACGTTCAATTTCTGGCACTGCATCGACTTCAGCAAACACCAAGCATGCATGAAGGCACGCAGAGGGATTAGGAATGAGTTGTGTTTTGATGAAGTTTTAATCTCTGGAGCCCAGGAGGAACACAGACTTTTGACCCACTCCACCCACATTTAAGAGTTTTATTGATTATCTGATTATATTAAACTTGACACTTAGTGTTTTGTCTAGTGACTCTATCTTGGAAAGCCATTATTGATTAAAAGGATAAAAGTGAAACAGTTAAAACTAGATTTGTGCTTTTTTCTGTATTTCATAGTTTAGTAGGTCGGTGCCCTTGTGTTCTACCTAAATTCTCTGTTGCTTGTTGTTGTCTTTGACGTTGGGGATGTTTTGGATGCAGTAGAGGTTAGTGGTGACAGAGATGGGAATTCAAGCAACAGCAGCACTGTCAACGCATTGGCGGACCACAAAACCCAGCATGCAAAACACACACAATGTGTTAAGAAATGACGATTGCATGAGGGAACTGACAAAAAGTTAACACTTACATGTATTATTGCAGTGGCAAAGACAGTGAAAGTTTTTGTGGGCACCCATATGATGTGCTGGGGAACATAATGTAAAAAGTTAGTTTGGAAGTCCTGAGTTAGTAATCTCTGTGTCTGGCTACCCCCTGATGTACTCTGCAACCCAACATAACAGGTGCTGCCTCCACCTGGATCATGTCTTTGTCTTTCAAATCCCTCGATATTCGCTTCTAATCATCATCACCCTGTTGTCGCTCATAGCCTAGTCCCTGTTCCTTCCTCCACAGCGCTGCGAAGGAGGGTCTGGCTAGTCCACACACATTCCGAGATGGAGACAAACGTGTGGTTTATGCTATTTCTTGAAACAATTCACAATCGTCTTGGGCGGAAGCACAACGTGCCACTGAAAAATAGCCTCTGGTAGGGTAAACTTATTTTGGTGGTACGTGTGTACGTTTAATGCTCTAATACACCAAACCGACGGGCAACCATTGGCAGAAGAAGCAGTTGGACGGATCGGCTCCCGTCTCTCGAAAAGTGCCTCGGAACACACCGAAGCGACACCAATTTGAGCATTTGTTCTGCGTGTGACATAATAGTCTCCATAATAGCATGAAATGAAAACCAAAATGAGACATCTCTCAGGACCTAGTAAACACAGAGCATGCTGTCATTCATTGTTTTCATCAGTGTGTTGGATCGTTGTTGTCATTACTCTCGAACGGAAGAAAATACAATGGTATATAATAAGATACTGGCGTTGTCAGCTTCGGTTTTCTCCGTGCACTGATTCGCTATCGGGCTAGCACGCCCCCAACTGACAACAGCACGGAACACACCGAACAGACTCGATCACCGACCTTGCCAGACTCTCCGACGGCCGTACTCGTGTTGTGTGTCTTCAAGGTTGCTACTCATGCAACAGAAAACTCAGATTGGACAGATAGTCTAGCTAGCTGTCTGGATGTACCCTGCAGAGATCTGAGGAGCAGTTAACCATAGTCCTCAGAAATCACCAGAGTTAAAATGCCAACACAAAGAAGCGAAGGTGCAAACACCCAGCTGAAAATGAGGGACATCTGGCAGAACCTGAACAATCCCATTTAATTAAATCTGTTGATACAAACTGCTCATTGCCCAACCTTTCCTCCACATTCTTCATTATCTCTAGCCAACAGAATGCCCTTGTGGTACACTGTTTTTTCATTGAACTAAAGGAGGTGACCTGATTGTGTATTGTGGTGTATATTGTAAGTATTGGAAAATAAGACACATTAGTAATAATCGTGGAGGATCCGCCAGTAGTCCATTTGTGTAGACTGCGTGGCCGAGGCACGAGAGAGATCCAGAGTTTTTTTTCCTGGAACATACACAGCAAGAAATTTCCCTCCATGCACGGTCGACACCCTGGTATTACTACTCTCCTCCCTCCCATCCATCCCTAACTCTGCTCTGTCCTCTTTTCACCCTCTGTCTGGTCCAATGTGAGCCCCCTGGGGGACGCTATATGACACCAAAGCAAGCATGAATTCCTGGCATTCACCACAGCCCCCACCTCTTTAAAATGTTCACCTTGCATGACGCGGCGTCACAACAGACCCCCGATCAGATACACAGTGAGGTGGATTTCATCTCTTCGAGTCATCTATATTCCAGTCAGCTTGGATTTTAAGCAGTGATAGTCATGCGTTTGTACATGCAGAATGATGGCTTTATCTAAATCATTGGTGATTTGTTAAATAATTAATCAAAGTGAACAATGATCCAGTCAATCTTCACTATGGTTATTCAGATGATAATTCATGAAGATACAATCAATTTGTGGAGCTCTAAACCTCTAAACCTGGTCCTTGTTTTTTTCCAGGTCTTTAGGTGAATTTCAGCTACCAGATTTCCTAAAAGAACAATCACAGGTACAGTAAAATTTCTGCTGTTGTTGAGCTTTTTCTTTTATTTCTATTTTCAAATTTAGCCCTTTTTTTAGTGTCTGTTTGAGTTAACCATCTGCAACTCAGTGAAAGTCTCGTTACAGATTTTCATCTGCTCACATTTACTCCCCTTGTTTTGACTTTAGTTCTTGCCATTAATGCAGCCTGTTGTCATTTTCTGGTCTCAGCTTCATGATTTGTATTCATGTGTTTGGCCTGTAGTGGTTATTTTATTTGTTAGTCCCTTTGTGTTGCCTTGTTGTTTCTCTGTTTAAGAGCTTGATGTTGCCTTAGGAGCACTTCTGCCCTCCTCTGGTAGTCAGATGACTCTGCTTTTTATTTTCTCCATGTTTTTGGAACACACTACAGAAAAGATCTGCTTGATTTGCTAATATTGCCTTATTATCAAGACACTCAGCCACTTTGTTCATTGAATATCGGGGAACAAAAATAACATGTTAGAGTCATTGATCCGCTGACTGTGGGCGTCTTCTTGGTGGTTTTAAGTTGCATATTCTGCTATTCCTCACTTTGTTCCAGCTGCCCGTCATCTGAGCACACACACTGTAACCTCTGTCGTGTGTTTTTCTGTCCTTTGGTTCCCTCCATCAGATTCAGAAGTCTGCAGAGAGACCCCAACCCCAGTTAGGAGCAGCAGGAGTGCCAGCACCACAACACACAGGTACAGCGGGACATGACCATATTGTACTTTGGGCTCCGCTACTTCTTTCAAGTTACTTGATGAATTAACATTATGCTCGTGGTGACAGAGAGGGGAAGTCAAAGTGCTGCTGCAACTAACAATTATCCTGTATTGATCAGTCTGTTAATTATTTTTCTGATTAATCAATTAATATTTTTAGGGCTTGGCAATATATTGATGTTATATCAATACCTGATATGAGACTAATTTTTGGATATTGTATATGACATAAGTGTTTGTGTGTCTAAATAATACATTGTCATGTCTCGGACAGGAGCAGAGGTGCAGTGACACGACACCACCACATCGTCTCACCCATCTCACCGTCTGCGTTGGGCCTCGCACTTTTCAAAGGTCCCATGACCTTGCGGACCTTTCTCCTCACCAGAGTCAGCTACCCTTGGCCTTCAATGTGTACTGTACAAAAAAATGATACTAATACTTTTCACAACCACAGAATGTCTGCTGATTGTTAATTTTCCGTGTCCAATCACGCTCATTGATTTTTTTTTTTAGAAATGATTTCTGGCTATTTAGAAGACAACTCTGTGATTCTGTTTGTAAACTGCATGAATTGAAATTGCAAGAAGCATTTATGAATGGAAAATTAGCTTTTGGAAGATGCAATACCTATTTTAATGTTACTTTTTCATGCCTTTGTATGTGCAATGTCATGGGTACTGATCAGTATCAACCGTGATAAACATTTTTTTTTAAACCTGTTGTCATTCTGGTTTTATTTGTTGAATGATGACATTAGTCCTGTAAAACAAAAATGGAAAAAAAATAGAGAGAGGAGAGTGAAATAAAATTTTAATGTAGTTATGATTGCAGTTCACTCACATTTCTTGATCCTTAACAATAGTAAACATTTGGAGTTAAAGGTAGCAAACCGTATTAGGTTTACAGTAGGGCTGTGCAATTGATTTAATTTCGGTTTCGGTTTCCAACGATTACCAAAATAGTACAATCGAGTAAAAACGATTATTTTGCCATGTTCTTTTTGTAATTTCCTCGTGTGTTCTGAATGGCGCGCCCCCACCACTTCATGCGCATATCCCCCCTCCCAGCCAAACGCTTTCAGCGTACACTGTCGGGAGGCAGGTTACCCGCTGGAATTTAAAAACTTAGCAGAGTAAAGAGGCAAAGGAGGGCAGCCACAGCAGCCAACCAACTCCACTGTCTGGGAACAGTTTGGCTTCGAGGACCGACGACGAGCAGAAACATGCTACGTGCAAGATTTGCTACATGGTAGTGGCTGCAAGTCAAGGGAACACACGAATTTGTTTAACCACTTGAAAATTAAACACGAGTGACCTATGACAATTTAATAAAGAACCGAACCGCAATCCACTCCCTCAACATCCTCCGTAACCCAGACACCCATAACAAACCACACTGTACACTCCTTATCCGTTGAATTCGGAAAGGCACAAAAATAACCGGTCGTTGCCTATTATTTAGCTAAAGACATGCGCCCCTAGCACAGTTACAACTCTGGGTTCAAGAAAATGGTCAATAAGTTGGATAAACGTCATGCTTTGCCATCTCGACCCCATTTCTCGAGAGTTGCTCTGCCAGATTTGTTCAACATGCCATGCAGAAGCGGCTAACGAGGTGACCAAGCAATACTTTGCAATCACAACGGATATATGGTCTAGCCAAACCATGGAGCCATACATTAGCCTCACAACCCGTTATATTGATGCCGATTTCGTTTGAATACCAAATGCCTCCAAACGGCATTTATTCCCGAAGATCATACGGGCCAAAACCTCGCCAATGGACTGAGGAAGCTTTGGGCTGCATGGCGTTCAAACGAAGAAAGCGGGCACGTTCTAAAACGCTTACACGTGAAAAGGCTTAACGTGGTTTAATGTACCTAAACAACGATCAATCATCACCATATTTGCCATGGCCATATCTTGTCATAAACACTTAAACCTGTCAAAAAACTAAACTGAAATCCAACGATTATAGAAGTTATCTCACGATAACGTTTTCTTCTCATTGGTGTCTATGGCGGAAAAGGTTTAACGTGGCATAATGTACCTAAACAACGATCAATCATCACCATATTTCACGTTACATCATCACGTTAAGCCTTTTCACGTTAAGCTTTTAGAATCCCAAGAAAAGCTCATCTGCTCACTTCGGACAATGCTTCAACATAAGCTGCATGGCGGCTGACTAAAATGGATGGATAAGGCTTCAGGCACAGACTCCACTTGGCTATAGGTGAGTGTGAGAAGTGACATATGATACTGTTGATTTAATTATATGTAAACAACACAACAACAATACTCGGAATACTAGCAAATAATAATTTGACAGTACACCGTGTCTTAACTACACTCGATGCCGCAACGCGCGCGATGTGCGACAAAATGTACCTTTTCCGTGTTCATCGAGTTTTTGTTTTTGCACGCACGATTCTATTTTAGAAACGGTTTCTATTTTCCTGTGACTTTGCGCTGAACAACAACACAAAGTGTGGCAATGATAATATCAAGTAATGGTGTTGCTTTATTTATTTAAAAGCATGTAATGTGACTTTGACATCATTTAAGGCTCCCCCGTTGTAGCTGTAAAAGCAACAATGAATATAAAAATCGTCACGTCTATTGTGTATAGACAAATTATTTGTCGCTGGAATCTTATCGCATCGCGTTGGTTAGGACACCTAGCTTAAGCTAGCAGCATACTATTATACTTTATTAACCCTTGTGCTGTCTTCCCGTCAACATGTCCCTTTTTTTTCAACATTGTTTATCGCTTTTTCCGACTTGTGTCACTTTTTTCAATGTTGTGGGTGCCTTTTTGTTGATTTTTTGGTTTTTTTCTCCAAAGTTTTTTGATATTTTAATGTTCTGGATTTTCAGCGCTTATTTCGGTGGACCATTTTTTTGAGACAAAGAACAAAAAAAATGACTAAAAACGGGTCATTTGCCCCAGGACAACATGAGGGTTAAGATTTATTAATTTAAATTTTATTGTCCATCACACAAGTTTATTTTATGAAGGTTGTGATAATCATAGTGATGCTAATTATAAGGTGACCAGATTTCTCAGACAAATTCGGGGACATTTTCAGCTCAGAGCGTATTTTACCCTCAAACACTCATGTTTTTATTTTTGTAAAACTTAAAACGGGGACACTAGACCTAGGGCTGTTCTTATTAGGGGCTGAGCCCCCCCCCAGGTATGATCCTAGACCACCCCTGCTGCTACTTCCTACTCCACTCCACCACTCAAGATGAAAGTCCAATATTTCAAGAAAAAGTCTAATATTTCAAGATAGAAAGTCTTAATATTTCAAAATATAAAGTCCTAATAGTTTTTAATTTTCAAGATAGAAAGTCCAATATTTTTCAAGATAGAAAGTCCAATATTTCAGATATAAGTCTTAATTTTTCAAGATAGAAAGTCTTAATATTTCAAAATATAAAGTCCTATAGTCCTATATTTCAAGATAGAAAGTCCTTATAGTCCTAATATTTCAAGATAGAAAGTCTCAATATTTCATATGTTGTAATGTTTACTGAACTACTGACAGCGTTTGCTTACTGCTCAAGGCTCGTTTTGCAACAGCTCATTGAGAATCAGATACAACAAAACTACTGAGGACATATTTTCCTTTGACTTGATGCAGTATTAAACGAGATCGCTGCAATGTAATTTATAGATAATTGTCCAGGTTGTATTTACGTTCATAAAAGCGCTTGTTAGCTGCTAACAGACTTAGATTAATATTCTAAGTGTCTGACAACATTATGGGAAGGATTTCTAAGGAGGTCGACCTTTCTGTCAAAGATTAAGATCCTTTTTAAAACATAAAAGTCCGCGAAATTGCGTTCGCTAAACCCACCAACACTGTTATGTAAATACCAGTGATTTTAGCATCGTAAAACACGGCTTCTAAACCTCTCTGAGCACCGCTGGCTTGCTGGCCTGAGCCTGCGTTGTGTTGGTGTGCGATTATCGGCTACGTTTTGTCAGTTTTTTCTTTCTTTCATTCCAATTGGGGTCTTTCAGTCACAATGAAAACCGGGGACAGATCCAGCCGGGGACAGGTAGCCAAAATCGGGGACTGTCCCCGGAAACCGGGACGTCTGGTCACCCTAGCTAAATATGTGTTTGTTGTAATCTTAGGAATGCATGAAGGCTCCCAGATTGACCGGTGGGGGTCTGCAAGAAGGTGGTCTAAACTGGTAAACCTTGAGACCGACGTATAACCGACTGCTATCTGTTAGTTTTCCTCCCGTTACTCTGTCCCGTTGACTGTCTACATCTAGAAACTAAGCTGCACGGTGCAGGGAACAACTGACTGGCATGATCAGACAGTAGTTACCGGAGCAGTAGATTAGCTTTGCAAAACACCCGGACGTTCTATAAAATGACGCTTTTTTCTACAGTTGGAAAAAGAAGAGGGCTCTGACAGAGGCTCAGAGGCAGTTGAACCTGCCTGAACACTCGCTAAAGACTGAATGCCCCACTAGATGGGGATCTAGGCAGGCAATGGCGACAGAGTCCTTGAAACACAGAAGTTAACTTATTTGCTTTAAGCTGGGGCCTGATGATGGGCCCCTTTATATTCGTGGATTGAGTTGCTGGATTTGTTTATATTTTGCCAAAATGTCCTACTTGTTTTAAGAGATTGTGGAAGTAAATACAGGAATAAAACTTTTATACGTGATTTGAAATTTATATTTATATTTATTTTAATAGTTCAAAAAGTACAATAAATGTTCAATGATTTAGGAATTGTTGAAAGGTGTCTTTTTAATAAATGCAACACGTTTCCAAAGTCATGTGCAATAATCGTGTTACATAATCGTGATTTCAATATTGACCGAAATAATCGTGATTATGATTTTTCCCAAAATCGAGCAGCCCTACTTTTTTATGACTTTTTTAGACATGATCTACTATAACTTTTTTATGACTTTTTTTGACATAATATACTATGACTTTTTAATGATATTTTCGACATACTATACTATGACTTTTTACGACTTTTTTGACATACTATACTATGACTTTTTATGACTTTTTACGACTTTTTCAACATAATATACTATGACTTTTTATGACTTTTTTTCGACATACTATGCTATGACTTTTTATGATTTTTTCGACATACTATACTATGACTTTTTACAACTTTTTCGACATACTATACAATGACTTTTTATTCATTTTTATGACTTTTTCGATATACTTTACCATGACTTTTTATATTTTCGACATACTATACAATGACTTTTTTCAACATTTTGTACTATGAATTTTTTCGACATACGAATATGACTTTTTTATGACTTTTTTCGACATAATATACTATGACTTTTTATGATTTTTTCAACATACTATACTATGACTTTTTACAACTTT